>NW_026047147.1:0-248352 GCF_023864275.1 Schistocerca cancellata | reverse complement strand
AATATTTACGAGCATCAGAGGCTGGCGTAGCCGTCCAGTTGCGAGATGCGTGTCCATTCCGACACGTGAATCGCACCCCCAGTCGCTGGCAGTTGTAACATTGTAATGCATTCGAAGTGTGCTCTTTCGCACACCGCACCTACATCAATGGACCTGTGTCTCAGCTGCGTCCAGCTGATGGTATCCTACACTCCTAAGAAGGAGACCATTCTGTGAGAAAATCTTCAGGAAAACACGTATAGAAATTGTCAAAAAATACCTTCAGAACCTTTCCATCCAAGCCAGTTAACGCTTGTGCTACTTATATTATGCTCACTTTAATGACACACGTGGTGCAGAATATGCGTAGCGGTAAGGGATGGAACTTATTTACACTCCACGGCTTTGAAGACGTGTGATGGCTAGAAAAATTCCTGTCGACTCGAGGCGGAACCTTACACAAGTACACAGGATTAGCAGATATGTCGTCACCACCCATCGATTGTGAAGGCTTAATAAACAAGTTGACAGCGTCGTCTGTTTCGCATCGAGGCGGAATATAATCGCAGTGTGAGAACCTGTCTTACTTCGTGGCAATGTGTCCAGCTGTTGCCCTTCTGTATTTCTACAGACTGCATTCGTATCTGGTAACGGATAAGGAAAATGATCTATCATCGGCCCTAACACACTGCACATGTGAAGAGGAGCACCGTATGGAAACTAACAAGTTATTTACTGGAAAGTTCATAAAAATAAAAAATAAAATCTTGCGTCAGCGATATTATTCTGTCGTGTCTGGGCAGCGCCGAACGCGCGAACGAACGCCACCAAAGCTTTATTTTATTTTACGGCGCCTGTTTGCGTTGTACGGCGCTCGTTGGCGCACGTGGAACTTTGGACACACACAGCGTTTCATATTTTAGACCGTGCATCTATCCTTGCCGCGTCGAGGTTCGAAACCAGGTGGATACGACAGTTGCAGTATTAAGCACTCATTTCAACGACGGATCTCCGTGTCGTATTAGCGTCACGCGTGTAGCAATTCCGTTAAGCTAATTTCCCCAAGACTCGCAGTGCCAATCCGGCATCTATCCTTGTTGCGTTTGGTCAGGTGGGACGACAGCAAACGTTTCACACACTGTCCTGACAAGTCTTTATTTTCACGAACGACAGAATTCCTGTTCACGATGGACTGTGGCTCATTTAGCTGTCCGCTTCTACAGAAGAGCAAATATCGGCCTGGCGGGAAGCAAACAGTTTTCTGGCCGTTTCATCGGGAGTACGTGTGATGTGTGTTGTTATGCTTTAAGAACTGACATCTGTGATGTCCGAATTTACTCAGAATAAAAGGCTATGGTCCCTGCATACTCCAGTACAGATAGCGACACAGCATCGAGATATGAAGCGTGAAGAACCGAATACGTTACTGATGGGGGACGCCCGTATACTGAGTTAGAGATTAACACCCCGTCGCCTCAAAATCTTCGCCATTCGTAGCGTTTTAGAGCTGCCGACCGACACGCATCCCGGCTTTCAACCCATGGAAGGATTCTGAAGCACGTTTGGTGCGTAGCTTGTGGAGCCAGTTTGGTTAAAATCCTCCCTTTTGAAAGAAGAGTGTTCAACCGTTGCTCAGTGCTCCGTCACTGGTCAGACTGTAACGGCTTTTGTTTCACGTGCGTTTGTGCCGGTCTGCAAGCACTTGCACAGTAAGCAGTGCTGATAATTCACTGCCGTCCACCCAGCCCGGGAAACGCACAATATGCAGGTGTAGACACCTACTTTGGAAAGTGGACGCACATTCTGTACCCATCGCGGCAGGCCCCGTTACGTGGTACACAACCGTGACGTCACAACACGGACACACTCGCCCTGTTTATTACGGCCGACCCTGCAGCGCCACACGTGCAGCCCCTGCCTTCGACAGAGCTCGGCCTTACAGTCTTCTCACTAAGACGATGCGTTTAGTATTGCGAAAGATTTGTCCTATTATTAAGTTTTAGCGTTTAAATGGTGTACTGTTTGTTCTGCTACTGCTTTAATATGTTATCTAAACATATAAATGGCGTACATCTAATCGATCGTTAGGAAAACGGGGATTACATGTTCCAAACGCACAAATTGCCATCGCTTTATTTTCTGCATCGACAATCGGATCGCACAGACTTTGTTGCCAAAGAGTTTTCGTTGTGGTTTGCTTCCTCCTCTGCGAAGTAGTGCTGTGATTTCTCACACATTCCATCCACGTATCAAATCAGCATGAAAGTTGCCCTAATGAGAATGGAGAAGAAATTTGACATTACTAGGTGCTCGTACGAAGTGTGGTGTCCGCTCTCCGACGTGTCCGAAAAGTCCATACCAGGAAACCGCACTACAAAATGGCACGCATTGTGTATGTTGATAATCTTTAAAAACCGTGTCCCAATTACGGCAAGCACAGTTGCTAAGCTAAAACTAGTGTCTACCAATAAAATGTTTAATATGTCTGCAATACACTGACTTTACATAGCAAAGCGTGTCGCGTTGAATTGCTAGAACAATAATTATAAAAGGTGGCAATGTTATTTACGCACTATCTTTTAAATAGATATGATGGTATCTGATACTCAACTACTAATGCAAAGAAACGTACTCATGCTAAAATGCTTTAAATTCTTGCTATCATTTAATCTTTAAAATTTAATAATTCTCTTCCTGTTAATATTTAATTAATTAACTTACGTCGTTCAGATTTCGTAACGCTGACGGCCTTAAAATTTAAAGTTGTTCAGTCCCTGTTTTGTTTTCTTTCAATTGTTGCGAGCCAGCGACGGTGCAACATTGTTCGCTTTCAAGTCTACACATTTATAAAAATCAGGTCCAGGAAACACTTTTGTGATCACGGTTGCGATTCAGACGGTATTCGCGTAATTGTACTGATTAACAGTTATCGTTTCCGAAAGATGCAGGTTCGATCAAAGCTGTGTGCACTTTTGCGCGTATAATGAAAATATTCCTAACACGTCGCGTAACAAAAACTAACATGCGAATCACAACCGTGGTCAAACGAAGAAAATATATGATGACATAAATGTGCTTCGCTGTTATTCAGGACAGGTTTAGATTAAACACCGCAATTATCAGTCTTTTTAAATCACAGTACGATACGCTTTAGAGATATTTGTTTTGAATAACTTGTATTTACCTTTTGTAATACAATATGGTCATTGTCCGCAAGGATTATCTCTCTCTCTCTCTCACACCTTTTTATAGCCTTTATACATTCACATTACATACATCGATTAAGAAACTTTTCTTTCTCTACCGACCAGTGCGAGAACAAAACCCGCCCAGACAAAATGTCTTACATAGAATTAGTTCTCACTTAACAATCATATATAGTTTCGTAGTACAAACAATGCTAGTTTATTCCGTGCAATAGAAAGTCTTTGATTCACTGAGCACAAAAATTAAAATAATAAAATTGTAATTACATTTTTAATATCGTCAATTCTTCTTTATATAATGAAAATAAGGTTTGACATTGTCGTAATATTATTTTTCATCGTCGTAGCACTATAACGTACTCTGAATATTTCTGTGAATGACGCTTACTACTTTTCTTTCGTTCCGAACGACGCTTCGAAGTAAATATCGAAACTGCTTTGGAGTTTATCCACGTACGGTTCCAGAGGCTACGTGTAGCAGCTTTCAGTCTATCAGGATTGGTGACAAATGAAGCTGTTTTGTCTTCTGGTCTTAAGAAACTGATAGCACCTCTTTGTTCCGACAGACTATGCTTGACCGTTCCTACACGTGGACCATAACGTCACACGCGTTTAGCTCAGGTTGTGCCGCAGGTGTATATTGAGACCAGAAAGGAAAAAAGAAATGATGAAATCATTATATACGAGTTCCTCTCTTTCACTTCTGCGCCTGTTATTCAGTTCTCGCCGTATGCGATGCTTTATTTGGGAAGTAAGGAGCGTCTCTAGTTAGTTTCGGTAGAAAACTTTTGCCCACAGCTGAAACTCACGTTTCCAAACCACATCTGCCATGAAATGAGGTCGCCTTTACTAGTGAGCCGATGAAGCGATTTCCCATCTCCGGGTAAATGTTTTTTTTTACTTTCATTGCCTAGGGGAATTCACTGGAAAACCGTAGTGTTGTGTCCCTTAACCAATAGAAAAGACGACAAGAAATATTACAGTCTTCCGATTAAACTACAGTTGAGAAAAGCCTTCACTTCATCATCGTAATCGCATTTCTTTCTCGTTCACCGCTCTATAGCTCTTCGATATGAGATAAACGGACAACTAAAATGACGAGTTGTTTATAAATTGCCACGAAACATGCTGTGGGCCGAAAATTCCGTCACAACTGGGAACGGAGTTGCTCGCGACGGCATTTTTGCGTCAGACGCTGTCCGTGTTCTCGCCGAGTTAAACTTGAGTAGCGATTCAGGATTATCTTATAAAGTTCCATGGCTCTTCTTTCGGTGACCGTATCATTGTCATCGTGCTGCCAGGGAAGATGTCGACGTCTGCGACGCTGTTTCCCCACGTCGGGGCGTCAATGATTCGACGAATTACTCTGGAGTACAGCCTCTGTCCAGGATTAAACTACAGTTGCGAAATCTGATCTGTGCGGCCTCTCTGATGACAGAATACGTAAAACCCTTGTATGAAATAAAAAAGTCTGTTTGTCTCGGTTTTGCGTCGTTAACAGTGCTGCCAATATTTTTGCTTAAAACCCAAGTGCGAAATATTATACATAGTTAAGCCGAACACATTTCTCCGTCAGTTCTCCGTCCCCTGCGGCCTACAGAGCTTTGCCAGTGATGGCGCTCCGAAAGGACAGCAGTTCGACTCTCTCGCGAGTGACGGCTGTTATCTGGCCTTTCTTAAAATCTACCCACAGCAGGATGTCGCGTCGCCCGCCATTCACGAGATGCGTGTCCGTTCCAACATGTGAAGCACACGCCTAGTCGATGGCCAGTTGCACCATTTTAATGCATCCCTACAGTGCTGTTTCGCAGTCCGCACATTCATGGCCGGCCTTCTGTTCCAGCTGCCTCCAGCTGACGGTATCCTAAATTTCTGAGGAGGAGGAGGAGGAGGTTGTGTGAGAAAATCTTCCAGAAAACACGTATAGAAATCGTCATAAACCACCGTCAAAACATTTTTATCCGGATCAGTTAATGCATGAGATTCTGTTTCATTATGCTCATACGGATCACACGCTTTGTGTGGTAAGAGTTGTTACGTATTTACGCTTCAAAGTTATGAAGACTTGGAACGGTTAGAAAGACTCGTCTTGAGTCACGGCCAAGTCTTAATCATATACGCATTATCAGCGTCTATATCGTCAACAGACATCGATTGTGAAGATGTATAAAAAATTGTCGACATTGTCACCTGCTTTGTGCCGATGCGGAATTTAAATGCGGTGTGCATCGACAGATTCCATTCGTAACTGGAAACAGATTAAAATATATCTATCCAGAACCTTTACACACTGCACCTGTGAGGACAAAGGACACGTTCAAGTCAAGCAGTAATTCACTGACAAGGCGGTAGAAAATTAAAACAAAAAAACTTGTCTCATCCATAATCTTTTGTCCTGTTGCTGGGCAGAGCAGGTCGCGAGAACCAACGCCACAGGAGCTTTGTTCACGGTGCCTGAATGCGTTACACGCTGCACATCCGCCTGTGCAAAATTTTGGACACAAACCGTGTTCCGTACCTTCGGCCAATCACGAAACTCTGCCGTAGTGTCCTTCATATTCTTGCCATATATTAAAACAATCTTGCAAATTTTTTTTGATTGTCACGTAAAACAAAAATTAGTATTTTGATTGTCTCTTATTAAACGTGCTATCACTCGTGTTTCAATAGTCGACATCGCAATGTTGTCCCACGAGCCAGTGGGATTTGTATGTCTACGTACTCTTTGTAAATGATTGCCCAGTGTGGGGCACTTATGCAGTTTAGCAGGTACGGAAAAAATTTTTCATTTTTTTTCAAAATTTCATCGATTATAGTCAAATTTGATACGCTGATTACGAATACGATATTTATTTTCGCCCCAGTCAATTATTTACATCAAAAAAATTGTTTTAAATTTTTTTAAAATTTTTTTAGTTTTCAATATTTTGTCGATATAGTGAATTCTGATGCGCTGATTTCGAATATAACATGCATTTTCATTTTCCCTTGACCGTCGGCGATATCTTCTGCCCGATAAGCGCGGCGCTGCCGATGACGCAACATTGCGTAATACACTAACTAATCAGTATTTTCAAGTCATAGGCGGCCGCTGCCGCGGCCGCATTCCAAAAAAAGAACTCCCAACCTAACCTCAAGTGGGCTACGCTACAGATCAATTTATGCAGTTTAGCAGGTACGGAAAAAATTTTTCATTCCAAATGTATCTGGCTTGGAGAGCTTTGTGGGTGAATATGTAAAGTTTGTTGGTGATTGTACTTTGTATTTTCATAAATAAAGTGATCTGTAGCGTAGCCCACTTGAGGTTAGGTTGGGAGGTTTTTTTTTGGAATGCGGCCGCGGCAGCGGCCGCCTATGATTTGAAAATACTGATTAGTTAGTGTATTACGCAATGTTGCGTCATCGGCAGCGCCGCGCTTATCGGGCAGAAGATATCGCCGACGGTCAAGGGAAAATGAAAATGGATGTTATATTCGAAATCAGCGCATCAGAATTCACTATATCGACAAAATAATGAAAAATAAAAAAATTTTAAAAAAATTTAAAACAATTTTTTTGATGTAAATAATTGACTGGGGCGAAAATAAATATCGCATTCGTAATCAGCGTATCAAATTTGACTATAATCGATCAAATTTTGAAAAAAAATGAAAAATTTTTTCCGTACCTGCTAAACTGCATAAGTGCCCAGTGTGGGACAAGCACATCTGCGGGAAATTCGTTATGATACAATTATTATCTAGTATTCGAATCTCTGATTTGTCGGTTATATACATATTTCGGGAGGTGTATGCGGCCTTGAAACCGTTTTGTGACAGTAAAATAGTAGGACTGCTACTACATTACACATCTGCGATGTCGATGCTGGATGTGTCCCTACAACCGCAGCCGCCTCTCGCTTAGTGGCAAAGGCTCCGCCACACAACAGTGGATGGTGACAGAAACGTCCCCTAGCCCTGCGTACAGCGGTGGGAATGTGAATTTACTCCAAGTCTCCTGCCCATATCTGAACGCCTAATCTTTTCAGGTGCAAAACGCTTCCACCAGTGCCCGCCTCGTATTTCTTTCGACAACGGGCGTAATTCCGGTCTACTAATAAAGCAGCCACGAACGCTTTAATGTGCCTGGATAAGACTTTTGAACAACCCTTTACGTGTCATCTCCTCCTCACATTTCTCCACCTTATATTTTCACTGGCGTCCGTAAGGAATTCGTACTCTACATTACATACTGACGTCTTTCCTTCACAATACGAAAACACCGCCAAGTTTGTTTCATCGTCGACAGTTGCTCAGCGGAGACCATCGGTGTGAAACGTATGAAGCTTGGAACGTACCGCAGGCGGTCGTCCCGGCTAGTGGAATCTATTAAGGTCTCACATGTGACCACCACAACAGAAAATTGGTTTCCGAAATTTTGGTCATCTAAATGTTGTGTCCCGCGTAGTCGATGTCTGTGTCGCGCCTTTCATCTTGACTGCTCAGTACAAACATGGAAACTCGCGGCAGGTATCAGATTCTGTTAGCCCACCTTGATGGAGGGCTACAAGCAATATTCACCACATTTCAGTATTGTCAAGACAGTTAATAAGTAGAATAGTGTTTGCCTCTGGTCGGGAGAAGGAATAGGGACTACTTGGTTGCATAGTGTCGTAGATATTTATAGAAGAAAAAAAAATAGAGGAATTAATTTCACGGTATTCATCAGTCTCTGAATCCACACTTCCACATCATAGACACTATAAATTTATTTCGTCTTCATTCACGATGATAGTTCCAATGTCATACACCCAGTTAAGTGTTTTGTTTAATTTTGAACGCTTTGGCAACTGAGCAACCTTACATGCTTTCACTAATACCGATTCTGTGGCGTCTCATACGTTGCTCCATAATAGCGTGACACACATACACTTGTCACGACATTTATGCGGTTACCGCTCCACTAGAGAACTTTTTGTAATCATAAAACATATTACACGTCTAATTCCGTAGTGCCTCGTTACACGTGTCACATTTCCTTTTACGTAGTTACTGTCTACTGAACTTTAAAGTTACAAATCGCTACCAACTTCAGATTTTCCGTTTCAAGATCCGCCAGACAGTCGATCGCTCGTAACACGCGGTCCGCGACCGCTTTCTCTATAGACTGCCGCCGGTTCTGAATTTGGCTCTTTCTCCATTCGGGTGATGTATCTCCCAGCGTCGCACCTAACTGACGTATTATTTTGAGTAGTTGAAAAGTACACTTCGTAGGCAATATACTTGCACCTCACTTTGAAATAAATTTTTTTCCTCTCAGGAAAAAAGAAAAGATGTTCCCGGGAGTGTTGGAATGTGACGAAAAAACAGTATTTATTTGCATTCTTTGCAAAAGAAATACGAAATATAAACTTATTTTATGTTTTAATATGCTACTGCTTATTTGAAAGCGCTGAGCAACGCTTCGCTCGAGAACGATAACAGTCTGAAATTTATTCTACGGCTCCTGACTGCGTTATACGATATTCTCTGGTGCTGTCTGGAGGCGAATTTGGAACCGCAGCCGCCTGTTTCTCTGGTGTGGTGGTCTTGTCCGCTCACAGTTATCTCATTTCATCTTCTATCATACATATAGGCTACAGCTCTCCCTCGTTGCCCACTACATGAGATTTCGATGTACGGATGTTCTGTTTTTATTTCTTGGAAGTGCGTGATTCGCACCCGAATCAGCGGTATACGGCGTGATGGCGTCCCGTGTTGCAGAAGAAGGTAACTGCGAAAGGAGTTACAGAGGACGCAGTGTCGTCGATGGCCGACAGATGGCAGCATGCGACTTCCCGTGTTAAGCTTTGATATAGGGAATATGCCGGTGAAACGGAATACACAGCGCGAAAAAGATGTATACGGGCTCCGTTGTGTATAATATGGACACTGAAATTCTGATACCTTTTTATAGTAAATTATAAATGTCGAACGGAGGAGAAAGCTTAGCGTAAAAATAAAATTTTGGAATCTCTTGTGTTTCCGTTTCGAGAAAGTAACGGTATGTTAATAATCGCTTCCATTGTGTCTAACAAAATATAAACGTTATTTAACAGTTCTACACACGGCTAATGAATGTGCTTTCCATAAACCGATCGGTCGCTACCGCTTCTGGTTCGTCATGTAAACGCTATCATATCGACTCCCGAAACCTGATCACCGATGCCGGATTTCTTGCTGTATTTCGAAGGAAAAAAACACCACCACAACATTCCATCAATTTACCGTTTTAAGCACATTCATTTTATCGAAGAATTGAGACTGCGGTCAGCACCCTTGTCGTGTCATGTCTGATAATGTGTAACGGTGCAGGATGGCGAAACCCCCCCCCCCAACCACCACTGCTTATGTTTGCGTTTTCTCACACACGTCAGTGACTGACTACCAAAAGGGACGCCACTCGAACGCCAGCACGGGTTACACGAAATCGTAAAACCAGCGTCGCATTCGCATAATGACACGGTACTGGCGTCGGGCACTTTTAATCGCGGTTGCAGATCGTAGCAAGACAGAAGCTGAGTTTATTTTTCCGTTAATTCTGCGTCTGCTGCAGCCCACAGAGCTTTGTCGCTGCCTCAGTGGCCTATTGTTGGTGCCGGCCCTCCAAAATGTCGGCAGTTTATAACTCGCGAACAATGGCGGTTTTAAGGAGGAAATGAAAACGGGAAAAAATGATAGTATATGTACAACCACCACTCAAACTTTACATTTTTCAGCGTTAAAAATAAACCTTTAAACGATAAACAACGTCGGTGGGGCACACATAACTGTACGTAGTCCATATAAACCCTCATTTAGAGTTGGGCCTTCCACACACAAACTCGCAAAAGTTATCGTTCTGTCCAATCGAAATTACGCATCGTATTCTTCAATGAAAAATGGTACTCACTTCCACCGCCCTATAGGAAACGATTGTCTGCTATATTAAACACTGCCCGCACATAAAAGCATTTCAATAATTTCGCAATAGTAATTGACGAGCTACAAAGATTTATCGTCTAGTTACTGCTTAATTATCATGTCGGCATTCACAAACGTTATGTGAGCTTCGAGCACCGGTTTGTTAACAAGGATTGATAATGTTTTATCGCTCTGCAACAGCGGCTGAAACTCGTATGCAGACGTAGAAGCCGAATCGCAAAAGTCGTCGTCCGTTCCAACAGAAACTACTTATATGATACTGGTCGCTAGAAAATGATATTAACTTATATAAGCGAGACTAATTTCCATAGCCGTTGTCTTCGCAAAGCTGAATGTTTCGTAAACTCATCATCATAATTAGTTCAGAGGCTTTCGTTTCTTCAGCAATACGTAAATGAACAATTACAGACTTGGAACCGTGCCGAAACTTTCGTCACAAATGGGAACGGAGTGTGTCGCAGCGACATTGCTCAGACACTCGCTTTCGGCGTTCTTCGCCGGATTAGCCGCGAATAACGAACCGAGGTTCGCGCGAATCTCTCCGTCGCCTCTTTGTGGACCGGCCGACTGCAGCCGTGCTGGCAAACAAGGTGTCGATGTCTGCGACGCTGCTTCCGCCACGGGTTAAAAGTTATCAAGTCCAGGGGAGCCTCTGCAGCTTCCCAGCAGCCGCCGTGACGGTACAAGTTACTGCTCTACACTCCCGTCTCTGCGGCCTGTCTTCTCACGGAACACATGTTCCTTGGTTTTACCTGAATGTAAATAACGTAAATAATGTTGCCAAAACACTACGGCGAATATTTACATTTATTACTAACTGTTTTCTCGCATTATCGTCCAAAGCATATACAGGTTTCCTAATACCCTCACTGTTTTCACACGTGTTTGTGGCCGCCGGCAATCAAACGCGCCATTAGCAGTGCAGGAAACTCACCGTCGTCAAACCAGCATCGGAGACAAATTTGCTTACCGAGAAAGCAACTTGTGAAGGTTTACATCTACTCTACAGCTGACACAGCTTGGCCTGTTGTTGGCCACACTAAGAGAAGACATGTAGCAGTCGAAAAAGACCGTCGTTTTACGAAGTTAAAGAATTTCGAGGGCATACGTTTTGTTTGGCTCTAGCTTCAATACACTCTAAAATCGTCTCAGAGGTGTTTATGTTACCGTCTGCAACTCTGTAGCTTACATATAATTAATCTGGCCTAAACCTGTGTTTTAGGAACTGACTGCTTGAGATGTTTTGCTTAATTTGGCACCTTCCATTGCGACGTTGTGCTGTGGCCCTTTACATATTCGGCCACACACCAAAAGAGTGTTACAATTGTCGTGATGGTAATGGATAGAGAATGAGTTGTTGTTATTATCGTGCGTAGCTGTGCAGTCTCTTTGCGACAGGACTTCATTAACTAGAGACCACGGTTGGAGTTACTTGCTCGTACACCACAGTGACGTCATAACATCCACACTCGCGTCTCATTCATTACGGCTGCGCACTGCCACGTGTGCTAGCCCTGAAATCGGGCGAGCCCGGCCTCTTTGCTTCTCACCAGAATAACACGGCAACTACTCTAAAAAGAGCCACGCATTTCTCGACAGACGATTTTTTCCATTTAATACAACTTTTCTTTTCCTACACACTTGGAAAGCGTGTAATCGGCGGATATCTGTCCGATCGTGTCTAACTCACGGGCTACAAGCGCAAAACTTGTACCCCTCACGGCTTTGTGTTCGCCTCGACAAACGGATTACGTGACGTCTGTTGCCAACATGCTGATTTTATTCCTGCAGCGTCTTCATATCTCGAAATTCTACCGTAGTCGGTTCCACATTCTTGGTATATATTAAAACAATCCGCGATTTATTTGAATGACCACGAATACAGATGTTGTCATTTTTATTTCCTCCTCTTAAACGTACCATTCGTCGCGGTTCAACAGCGACATCGCAAAGCTGTACCACAGATCGGCGCCATTTGTATATGTACACACTCTCTCGAAGCGATTGCCCAATACGGGACAAACACAACTGCCACGACATTTGCGATGATACAATTGTTCTCTACTATTCGAATCTCCGATTTCCCAGTAATATACTTGCGTAGGGGAGCGTATCTGGTACTCAGTCCGTTTCTGTGATCGTCAAGTAGTGGGACAGGTACTATTTATTACATTGAGCAGGCTCTGCAAACGGATCTGCCAATAGCAATTCCGTCTTATCACGCAACCTCTGCGATATGGATCCTGGAAATGTGCTTATAGCCAGAGCCAGCCTCTCGCTTAGTGGCGAGGGCCACGGCAAACAGTGGCCGGAGACAAGACACCCCCTAACTCTGTGCACAGCCGTGTGGGTGGGTTTGTAGTCTTTGACAAGTTTTGTCGCCGTGCCTAAACGCCTAAAGCTTTTTGGTGAAATGTGTTTGCAACAGTGTCCATCTCGCACTTGTTTCCACAACGAGCGTAATCCTGATCGCTCGAGAAACCACCTGCGAACGCTTCAATGGCCGAGCACGTGACTTTTGAACGTTGCTCTACTTCCAATCTCCTCTTCACCCTCCACCACATCTCTGCCAGGAAGCCGTACTCTCCACTACTTGTTAATGTCTCCACCGCGTATTACGCAAAGACTGATAAGTCTGCTTCGTGAAGGACATCTGCATTGCAGAGACCACGCGTGTAATAATTAAGAAGCCCGGGACATCGACGTTTGCTCACTCTAGCAAAGTCGATTACCGTTTAACGTGTAACCACATGATTAAAACTGTTTCCGAAATTTTCCTCCCCTGAATGTTGTTTTCCGTGTAGTCGTCGTCTCTGTCGTACCGTTCATCCCGACTGCTCAGTGCAAACATGGAAACTTGCTGCAGATGTCAGATACCTACACGGAGGACCTGAGGCAAATTTCACGACATTTCAGTACAGTGAAAATCGTAAATAGAATATAGTTCGCCTCTGCCAGGAGAACAAATCAGGGCAAGTCGGTCTCGTGGGTTACTGTGTCGCAGGTATATATCGAGATACGGAGAGCATTTGATATCACGCTATTCATCGGTCTCTGAGTCATCACTTCCACATCACAGAAACTATAAAATTAATTCGTCTCTATGATAGGAGCAATGCGACCAACGCCATTAAAAGTTGTGTTTCATTTTCAGTCCATAGGGAACTGACCAATGGTGCATTGTCTCTCTCGTTCCATTAATACCGACGCTGTAGGGGCTCATAATATGTTGCCCCATAATTATGTGCCAGACGCTTTTCTCACCACATTTATACATTTACTACTTGCTGAAACGTTTCGCATTTTCTTTCACGTCCTTGCCGTCCACTAAATTTTATAGTTGTATATCGCTACCAACGCGTTCCGTCATTTTGTCGTTTCCAGCACTTTCTATGGAGTCGTGAGAGTTCGACTATTATTATGTCACTTGCTACGACTTGCTTACTTAATTAAGTGGTGACTCATTTTTCATTTACTTTGATCTTTTTAAGACATCTTCAAGTATTGAATATGGACATGCGATTGTCTTCATTTCTAAGGAAATATTGTGTGGTACGTCGTCTAAGTATGATGAACGTGTATGTCATGTTTTAAAGTTTTCTTGTTCTCATCCTGAAGACTGGTTAGTCCAAAGACTGTGTTCACCCGTACATTTTCTATAAATTACCTTTCATTTTGGGTAAAGAGGTCCCCATGTCAGATTTTAATTACACTCCTGTAGCGCCGAAATTACGCATTTGCGGCTCTCACTTGCGGCACTCAAATTCCTACGATTCGTACTGTCTTTCCGCCCTGCACTTTTGGTCAAATTGTTTTTCCGCACCCTGCATAACATTCCTGGATGGCAAACGTCGCTCAGCCAGCACCGCTTACATTATTCACTTTTTACAGACGCTGCACGTATCTCACTGAATGACACCCAGCCAGGTTGACCGCCTATATTCCGCCACGTCACCGGAAAGCCAGCACGCGATCCACAAAATCACCAAACCAGCACCAGATTCGCACGGTGACACCGTACTTATTGCAAGCACACTCAGAGATTAATCGCAAACGCAGGTCGTAGTGTGCAGAAGCCGAGCTTGTCTCTCCGTTAATTCTGCGTCTCCTGCAGACCACAGAGCTCTGTCGCTGCATCAGCGGTCGATTGTTGCTGCTGGCGCCTCGGAATGATGGCAGTTAGATTCAGGCTTTCTCCGGAGTAACTGGTATTCTATTAAAGAAATCAAAACAGGAAGGAGTAACGAAAGCGGCAACTGGCAGTCAAACAGTACGTTTCTGTTAATTTAATGCGATGACAATTTTGAACGATAATGTTCGTGATGCGATTGAGTTACCAGCAATTACAGAAACCCAGGTTTTATGTTGCGTCCACCACAGACAAACTCACTAAATATGTCGTCCCTGCCACGTTCCTACGAACTACGCACAACTGAGCCTGTAATTCCTGACGAAGTTTACTACTAATTTTACTAGTCCCGATTTTTCATAGGTAAAGAATGAGCAAAATGCTCACACGTGATAGAAATGTTACGTCTATCATGCAACCGTGGAGGAGACAATTGCTCCAGCCAGAGCAGAAATGCCCTTCATGTCATTTATATTTTTCTTTATAAACTGAACATTTAGTAACAGGGCGATCCCAATTACATACTGCTTAGTGTGAATAAATGTTTCAGTTTTCTGAGCAACCGTGATAAACGAGAACAAAATACTAAGACTCGGCCACAGGTGTCCGCCATCATAGGGCTGCAGTGGCAGCTGAGTCGCTCCCCAAGTCTTAATGGCGGCCACAGCGGCTGAGGCGCCACGCCGCTCCCCTGCCTCCGTAGAGCGCGCGCGACGTGTCTCGCTGCATCCAATCATTTATTTATCTTTATCGAGCGTTTCGATAGTTTCTCACCCTAGTTGCCGACTTTCCTCATTCTACACTCATTGAAAGGCCAACCATTTTTGCTTGTACATTTCAAAGGTGCCCCACTATTACCGGGTACATATTTAGTAGTATTAGGCGCATAACATATCTTTATAATTCATATGCAAATTCCGATCTTCCACGAAAAAGACACATGTCAATCCGTGTAGCTGGTTAAGAGAGACATTGGAGTCTCTCCCTACTCGAGCCAGCGAACTAATGTCCAAAACTGTGAGCACAGCATAATGCTGCGTCTGCCGCCAGTTGTCAGATGCATTCCAGTATCCTGTCCCACTCACTGACCAGTTACGCCGATTTTAATCTGTCCACACAGTGGTATATCGCCGCCCACAGATTGCTGGAGACTCTTCCTATCTACCAGAACTTGCCCGGCCTTTGCCTCCCGCTACTGTTGATGTTCAGATTTTCCGTTTCAAGATCCGCCAGGTAGTCCGTCGCACTCGACACCTGATTCGCGACCGCTTTCTCTGAAGACTGCCGCCGGTTGTTACTTCAGCTCTTTCTCCATTCACACGATGTATCTCCCAGCGCCGCACCTAACTGCTTATGTCTCTTATTCTGCATGCCACGAATTGTGCCCTGTCAGTGAAGAATTAAAGAGAAATTAAGGCCACGTATTATATTAAGTAGTTGAAAAGTACGCTTCGCAGGGAATATACTTGCACCTGACATTGAAATCAATTTTTTTCCTCTCACGAAAAAAGAAAAGATGTTCCTGTTAGTGTTGGAACGTGAGGAAAAAAAAAACTTTATTTATTTCCATTTTTTTCATAGGACATAGAAAATATAAGCTTATTTTATGTTTTAATATGCTACCACTTATTTGAAAGCGCTGACCAACGCCTCGCTCGAGAACGAAAACCATCTAGAATTTATTCTACACCGCCTGACTGCGCTATACGATATTCTCTGGGGCTGTGTGGAGGCGGATTTGGAATCGCTGCCGCCTGTTTTTCCGATGTGGCAGTCTCGTCCGCTCACAGTTATCACATTTTACATTCTGTCATACAAACACGCTACAGCCTTCCCTCGTCGCCCAGAAGAGATTTCGATGTACAGATGTTCTGTTTTTATTTCTTGAAAGTGCGTGAATCGCACCCCAACCAGCGGTATCGAAAGACACGTTCTGATGGCGCCACGTGTTGCAGAATAAGTCAACTGCGAAAGGAGTTACAGAGGACGAAGTGTAGTCGATAGCCGACAGATGGCAGCATGCGACTTGCCGTGTTTAGCTTTGATATACCGAATAAGAAGTTGGAAAGGAATAAACAGCGTGAAAAGGAGTATGTTTACGGGCGGCATTGTGTCACTCAACGATCAAGGACCTTTTATATAGTAATGGACACGGAAATTCTGATATCTTGTTGCAGAAAATTATAAATGTCGAACGAAGGAGAAATGTTAGACGTGAAAATAAAATCTTTGTTTCTCTGTGTTTCCGCTTCGAAAAAGAAACTGTATGTTAATGATCGCTTTCATTGTGTCAAACAAAATATAAAACGTTATTTAACAGTGCTAGAGACGGCTACCGAATGTGCTTTTCATAAACCGAATCTGCCACTACCGCTGCCGGTCCGACATGTAAACGCTATCACATCGATTCCCGAAACGTGGTCACCGATGCCGGATTTCGTACTGTATTTTGAAGCGAGAAAAAAATACCACAGCATTCCATCATTTTACGGTTTTAAGCACTTTAATTTTATCGAAAATTGAGACTGCGGTCAGCACCCTTGTCGTGTCATGTCTGATAATGTGTAACGGTGCAGGATGTCAAAACCCCGCCCAACCGCCACTGCTTACGTTTGCATTTTTTCACACACGTCACTGACTACCAAAAGGGACGCAACCCGAACGCCAGCACGGGTTACACAAAACCGTAAAACCAGCGTCGCATTCGCATAATGACACGGTAATGACGTTGGGCATTTTTAATCGCGCGTGCAGATCGTAGAAAGACAGAGGCTGAGTTTATTTTTCCGTTAATTCTCCGTCTCCCGCGGCCCACACAGCATTGTCGCTGTCTCAGCGACGGATTGTTGCTGCTGGCGCTCCACAATGGCGGCAGTTTTAACTTTCGCGCGCATAATGGCGGTTTTATGGAGAAAATGAAAACGGAAAAGGGATAGTAAGTGCACAAGCGTCAGTCAAACTTTACATTTATGGAAGTTATAAGCGAGTAAACCTTTAAGCGATAAATAACGTCAATGGAACTCACATGACTGTATTTAATCTATATAAACCCACATTTAGTGTTAGGCCCTTCAGACACAAACTCGCAAAGGTTATCGTTCTGTCCAATCGAAATTACGCATCGTTTTCTTCAATGAAAAATACCACTGACTTCCAGTAATCACTTGTGACGTCATGCTTGCATAACACTTCCACCTCCCTACAGCAAACTATTGTGTGCTATATTACACACTCTGTTCGCATTTGAAAGCATTTCAATATTTTCGCAATAGTAATGGACGAGCTATAAAGATTCAACGTCTTCTTCCTTCTTACTTATCTAGTTCGCATTCACATACATAATGTGAGTGCCGAGCACCGATGTGTTCACATGGAGAGCCAATGATTTATTGCTCTGAAACAGCGGCTAAAACTCGTATGCAGACGTGGACAGTAACAATCTATCGTAATCGTCACCAGGAAATGATACGAACTGATGTAATCGACAATAATTTCCATAATCGTTCTCTTTCCAAAGCTAAATGTTTCGTAGACTCATCATCGTAATTAGTTCGGAGGTTTTCGTTTCTTCAGCAGTACATAAACGAACAGTTACAAAGAGGTGAATTTTTGAAATGTCGCGAAAGCAGTACTGCGCCGAAAATTTCGTTACAACTGCGAACGGAGTGTCTCGCAGCGGCATTCTGGACACAAATGCTTTCGGCGTGTTTGGCGCGTTAGATTTGAATAAGAAATCAAGATTCGGACGAATCTCTCCATCGCCTCTCTCTGCACCAGCCGGCTGCAGCCGTGCTGCCAAAGAAGGCGTCGATGTCTGCGGCGCTGCTTCCCCCCCATGCTCGAATCGCAACCAAGTCGAGGAAATCCTCTGCTGCCTCTAAAGGAAAGGCGGTAGCCGCGGTGGCGGTGCAAGTTTCTGCTCTACGTTCCCATCTCTTGCGGCCTGCCTTTCCACGGAACTGATGTACCTTGGTTTTACCTCAGTATAAATAACGCAACTAATTTTACCTAAAATACTACAGCGAATATTTACATTTATTGCTAACTGTTTTATCGCATTATCGTCCAAAGCATATTCAGGTTTCGTAATACCCTCTCTGTTTTCACACGTGTTTTTGGCCGTGGGCAAGCAAATTGCACCATTAGCAGAGCAGGAAACTCACCAGCGTAAAACCAGAGCCGAATTTGCTTACCTGGAAAGCTGCCTATGACATTACGTATTCTGGAACCGACACAGTTTGGTTTGTTATTGGCCACGCTAAGAAAATACATTTGGCACTCGAAAAGTTCCGTCCTTTTAGGAAGTTAAGGAATTTCAAGAGCATACTTTTTGTTTGTCTCTGGCTTCAGTACACTCTAGAAACATCTCAGTGGTGTGTACGTAACCGTTTGCAACTCTGTCGCTTACATGTATTTACTCAGGCCTTACTTGTGTTGTAAGGTCTGACTGCTTGACATGTTTTCCCAGATGCATGATTTTCTGAAGAGGTGATTGTTTCCGTTTAGAACGACACTTTTTTTTCTAGTGTATGTGTTAACCCTCTTTGAAAGCTTGCAAATGGCGGATGTCTGGCCGATCGGGCTACAAGCGCAAACCTTATACTCCTTATGTAATTCTAACGTAGTCTGTTTCACATTCTTGGTATATATTAAAACAATTCCGCAATGTTTTTTGAAAAACCACGAAAATAAAAGTTGTCATTATTTATACCCTCTCGTTAAACGTGCCATTCGTCGTGTTTCAACAGACGGCGTCGCAAAGCTGTACCACACATCTGTGCGATTTGTATACCTAGGTACTCTCTCGAAGTCATTGCCCAATATGGGACAAACACGTCTGCCGGACATTTGCGATGATAGAATCGTTCTCTAGTATTCGAATCTTCGATTTCTCCGTAATATACTTACATTAGGAAGCGTATCTGGTACCCAGTCCGTTTCTGTGAACGTCAAATAGTAGACATCTTCAACTTTTGTAGTCCTGTCTTCCTCAGTTGCGTGTAATATTACGGTATATTGATAATTTTTACTTATGGACCGTCTGACAGTCGGCAACAGAAGCCAAAACATTGCATTGAAACAAGCGTTCAGTTCATAGTGCTGTGGAATGTGGGGAAAAAACCGCAAATTCGCATTCGTAAGAAGAAGAATACCGAAAATGGAACAGGAGCGTAATATGTAAGAAATCGTCCACGCAACCTGCCACTGATGATGTCTTGCAGATAATAAAGGCGAAACGCGTAAGGCACTAAAATTGTGTTTTATTCAGTTGCTGTCAGACGGTCGATAAGTAAAAATCATCAATATACCGTCAAATAGTAGGAGTGCTACTACATAGTACGTAGGGCAGTATTTGCAGACCGATCTGCCAATAGCAGTTCTGTCTTATCACGCAAACACTGCGATATGGATCCTGGAAATGTGCTGACAGCCACAGCCAGCCTCTCGCTCAGTGGCGAGGGCTGCGGCAAACAGTGGCCGGAGGCAAGACACCCCCTGACTCGGTGCACAGCGGTCTGAATGGGTGTTCAGTCTTTGAGAAGTTTTGCCGCCGTGCGTAAACGCCAAACGCTTTTTGGTGAAATGTGTTTGCAGCAGTGCCCATCTCGCGCTTCTTTCCGCAACGAGCGTAATCCTGATCGTTTAATAAATCAGCTACGTACGCTCCAGTGGCCGAGCACGAGGCTTTTGGACATCCCTTTACGTGCAATCTGCTCCTTACCTTCCCCCATATCACGACTCCACTGGCGTCTGCCAGGATTCCGTACTCTCCACTACTTGTTAATGTTTCCTTTTCATACTACACAAAGTGACAAGTTCGCTTCGTCAAGGGCAGCTCAATTGCAGAGAGATGTGTGTAAAAATTGTGAAGCTCTGGACATCGACGTTTGTTCATCCTATCGAAGCCGATTAATGTTTAACATGCAACCTTATCATTAGAGAAAAATGGTTTCTCAAATTTTCCTCACCTGAATGTTGTTTCCCGTGTAGTCGTCGTCTCTGTCGTACCGTTCATCTTAACTGCCGAATACAAACATGGAAAATCGCAGCAGGTGTCAGATACCTTGACGGAAGACCAGAGGCAAAATTCACCACGTTTGAGTACAGTCAAAAACGTAAATAAATTGAATGTGGTTTGCCTCTGATCGGAAGAAGAAATGAGGGCTACTTGGTTCCATAGGTTAACGTGTGGGGGGAGTTGATATGACGGTATTCATCGGTCTCTGTCATCACTTCCACGTCACAGAAGCTGTAAAAATACTTTACTTACGATGATAGGAGCAATGGGAACAACACAGTTAAAAATCATGTTTTATTTTCAGTGCTTTGGGAACCGTCCACCGGTGCACTGTCCCTCGTTTCATGAATACCGATGCTGCAGGGGCTCATATGTTGCTCCATAGTAACGTCACGGAGGCTATTGCCACGACATTTATACATTCACCGCTTCAGTTGAGGACTTTTTGTGATCAAGAAACGTACTTTACATCTTACATTCTAGCTACATGGTTAAACGTATCGCATTTTTTCTATTAAATTTTAAGGTTATGTATCGGTACCAGCGCATTCCGTCATTTTGCCGTTTCCAGCACTTTCTATGGACTCCTGAGAAGTTGACCATCATTCTGCCATGTCTTGTCTCACATATACAGTGTGTGAGAAAACAGTCTGACCCAAAGTGTAGGGCAGAAAGACAGCATTAAAAAAAGCAATCCGAGTATAGGAACTAGAAATGGCTGTCGAATATTTACAGCGCTATGCCAGCATGAAAACGGTGGGCAGTTTGAACATTTGCTGCGACATACTTAACGCTAAGTAAGTGGTGGATCACGTTTCCTTTACTTTGTCCTCTTGAAGACATGTTGAAATATAAAACATGGACATGTGATTGTCTTTATTTCTAAAGAAATGTTGTCTAGAACGTCGGCTAAGTATTACACAGGTGTATGTGATGCTTTGAGTTTTTCTTGTTATCGTCCTGAGAGTGGTTAGTCCATAGACTGTGATTACACTTACATTTTGTGTGAATTATCTTTCATTTTGAGTAAAGACGTCCACATGTCAGATTTTAATTACGTTCCTGTAGCTCCCAAAATACGAATTTTCGACCCCGAGTTGTTGTACTCAAACTACTAAGTTTCAGACTGTCTTTCTGCCCTACACCTTTGGTCAAATCATTTCTCCGGACCCTGTATAACGATGCTGGATGGCGAAACCCTGCTCAACCAGCACTGCTTAAATTGTTCACTTTTAACGTACGCTACACTGAATGACTCCCACCCCGGTCGTCCGCCCATATTGCGTCGCGTCACTGGAAAGCCAGCACGCGACACACAAAATCAGGAAACCAGCATCAGATCTGCATAATTACTCTGTACTGATTGTCAGCACATTTAGACGTTAGTCACAAATACATATAGTAGTAATGTAGAAGCTGGATTTATTTTTCTGTTAATTTTCCGTCTCCTGCAACCGACAGAGCTTTGTCGCTGCGTCAGAGACCAATTGTTGCTGCCAGCACCGCGGAATGTTGGCAGTTTTAACTCTCCCGCGAGTAATGGCGCTTTTCTGAAATAAGCGAAAACGGGAGAAAAATTCAGATGCAAGTGTTCATCACCGAAATGAGAGTGAATCCCTACTTGACGCATGTCTACCCACAGCCAGAACTCGCGTAGGTGTGTGTCGTTCCCCACATGTGAATCACACTCCTAGTCGCTGGCCAGTTGTACCACTGTAACGCAGCCGGACTGTGCTGTTTCGTACTCGGCACATTCGTGGATGGCCTTCTGTCACAGCTGCCTCCAGCTGATGTTACGCTACACCCCGGAGAAGGAGGCGATCGAGTCAAAAAATCTCCCGGTAAACATGTAAGGAAATCGTAAAGAAGCACCGTCAAAACGTTTTTATCCAAGCCAAATAACTCAATGATGCTGTCTTATTATGCTGACGTGGATGACACGCGTTGTGCGGAATATGCGAAGCGGTTAGAGCTGGAACGTATTTGCACTCCACCGTTTTGATGACGTATAATGGGTAGAAAAATTGCTCTAGAGTCAAGGCCAAGTCTTAGTCGGGTACGTAGAATTAGCGAATACGTTCTCACCAGACGTCATTTATGATGATGTAATTAAAAAGTGGACAGCATCGTCGGCTTTGTATCGATGTGAAATTAAAACTCAGTGTGAGAGCCTGTATTACTTCCTGCCTACGTGCCTAGCCGTTCGCTTTGTGTTTCTACGAATTGCATTCGTTAAATGGTAACAGATAGAAAAGCATTTGTCGAGGGCCTTTACACACTGCACACGAGAGGAAGACGACCACATTCAAATCAACAATTAATTCACTGGAAAGGCAAAGAAAAGGAAAAAGGTTGCGCCAGCGGTATTATTTTGTCGTGTAGCTGGGTGGCGGCTACCGCGAGAACGAAGGCCGCCACAACTTTGGTTTACGGTGCCCGAATGCGTTGTATGCTCCTCGCCGGCGTATGTGAAACTGTGAACACACACCACGTTTCATAGGTTCGACCATAGAAATACTCACATACACGGAGCATTCGTCCATCCTTGCCGTGTTCAAGTTGGAAGCCAAATGGATTAGACGGTTACATTATCTGTAACTGGAATCAAGTACTGACTTCAACAGCTGATCTTTTTGTATTAATGGCACACATCTACCAATTCAGTTAACCTACTTTTCCAAACATTCGCGACGTTAATGCGGTAACTATCCTTGTTACGTTTGGCCACGTGGAACGACAGCAAACGTTTCAAACAATGTCCTGTCATCTCCTTATTTTCACAAATGGCACACTTACAGTAATGCGAGCAATTCCTGTTATTGTTGCACTGTGGCTCATTTAGCTGGCCGCTTCCACAGAATCGGTTGGCGGGATGCATATAGTTTTGTGGCCATTCCTGACGACTACGTCTCATGTGTGGCATTATGCTATAAGAAGTGACATCCGTAACGCCCTATTTTTAGACGGAATAAAAAGCTACCACTTGTGCTTGATCTAGTACAGATGCAGACACAATATCGAGATAAGAAGCGTGTTGTACCAGAAAACGTTGCTTGTAGAGTAAATTCATAACACTGGGTTAGAGATTAACATTCTGTCGTGTCAAAAATTCTGGCCATTCGTAGAGTTTTAGAAATGACGACCGACACAGCCAACATCCCTGCTTTCATCCAACCCAAGGATTTTGGGAAATGTTTGCCGCGTAGCGTGTGCTGTTGTCATTTGGGTTGAAATTCTCGCTTTTGAAAGAGTGTCCAAACATTCCTCAGTGATCCGTCAGTGGGCAAACTGTAACGACTTTTGTTTCACGTGTCTTTGTGATGATCGGCAAGCGCGGGAGCTCACCGCTGTCAGCCCAGCATATGCAGATGTGTAGACATACTGTGGAAAATTTACATATGTTCCATACACATGGCGTTCCATGATACACAACCGTGACGTTATAACATCTACACTCCCGTCCTGTTTATTACGAGAGATTGTCACAACCCACATATGCAGCCCCTACCTTATCCTCTGTTCACCAAGACGATACGTTCAGTGTTCCAAAAGATTCCTCCGTGTTAACGTTGTAGTTGCATCTTCCCCCGCAAAGTAGTTCTGCGACATCTCACACATTCCGGCCACGTATCAAATCAATATCGGAGTTGCCTTGATGACGACACAGAGTAAATTACTCATTAATACCTGCTTCTACAAAACGCGTTGTGCACTCTCCGTCGTGTTTAAATGGTCCTTACTAGAAGACTGTCGTAGAAACTGGCGCCAGTCATACATGTACGTAATCTTTGAAAACTGTGACCCAATTACGGGAAACACAGTTGCTGTACTAGAACCACTCTCTACTACTAGAAGTTTTAATTTGCCATTGATACACTGACTTTGGCGTAACAAAGCGTCTGTTGTACTCAGGAGATTTGCATGAATAATGCATGCTACGGCACTTCTGTTTCTTTCAGACCGATGCCTCGACGTAAACATCGAAACTTCCAGTTGCTATTAAAGTTTTGGAGCCATTGAAGATATGGTTCTGGAGGAAGTATTTTGCTGCTTTCAGTTTAGTCAGTATTGGTAACATCTGAAGCTACTTTCTCTTCTGGTCAGAAGAAACTGATAGCACCTCTTGGTTCCGGCAGATTATACTTACCGTTCCTGCACCTACAACCACCACGTCACGCAGCGTGTGTTACTCTTGTGCCGTAGCTTTATAGTGAGAGCAGAAAGGAAAAAAAAGAGACAGCTGATATCAGTATATTTAACGAAGTCATTCATTTCTGTGTACGTTATTCACCTCTCGCTGTGTGCCCTGCTCTGTTTGGGAAAGGAGGAAGCGTCGGTAACAAACTTTTGTCAACGGCTCAATCTGGAGGTCGTCCGTACTAGCGAGGCGATGAAGGCATTTGCGAACTAGGGGTAAATGTGTTTAATTTTTTTAATTTCATCGCATAGGTGAATAGACTGAATCAGCATAGTGTGGTCTCCCCTAATCCACAGAAGATACGATAAGAAATGTTACGTTCTTCCGATTAATCTACAGCTAAGAAAAACCTTCAACTTCTCGTCGTAATCGCAGTTCCTTCCAGTTCACCGCCCTGTAATTCGTCACAA
Organism: Schistocerca cancellata; assembly: GCF_023864275.1. Taxonomy (NCBI): domain Eukaryota; kingdom Metazoa; phylum Arthropoda; class Insecta; order Orthoptera; family Acrididae; genus Schistocerca; species Schistocerca cancellata. The sequence goes on along the minus strand of NW_026047147.1, from coordinate 223,470 downwards.
TCAGATAAACGGACAATTCAAATGACGCAGTGTCTACAATATACTGTTGCGAAAACACCTGTGCGCCTAAAATTCCGTTACAACGGGGAACGGAGTCGCTGACGACGTCATTCTTGCGTCAGACGCTGTCCGTGCTCTTGCCGAGTTAATGTTTTGTCGCTCAATACAGCACCTTCCAACGCTTTAACGGACGTGGATACTTTTGAAGATCCGTTTATGTGGAACCTTCTCCCGCTCCCCATGTTTTCACTGGCGTCCGTAGCAAGTCCGTACCCTCCACCATTTGTTAATGTCTCCTCTCGATATTAGGGAGACGCCGAAAAGTTCGCTGTACCGAGGATGGTTGCATTGCAGAGGCTACGAGCGCAATTGTTATGAAGCTCGCAAAATAGAGGCTTCTTCGGACTAACGTTTCATATGCAAACATGACTAGAGAAAAGCAGTTGCCCAAAGTTTCGTCTTGTGAATGTTGTGTCCCGTGTAAACGTCATATCTGTCGTACCGTTCACCTTACCTGCTCAGTAACCAGGCTAGGTGTTAAATGGAAAATATTAAATTCTGGTCGAGGTCTACGTGGTTCCATAGATTGTTGTCCACATGTTTCAGATGTTTATTGAAATACAAAGAGAAGTTAATATCGCCGTATTCGACAGCCTCTGAGTCATCAATACCGAATCACAGACGATAAAAAAAGAGTACCGCCATTACTCACTTTGATGGTAACAATGTCACCAACGCAGTTAAAAATTTTGCTTCGTTTTCAATGCTTTGGCAATTGACCGACGGTGCATAGTCTTTACTTTCATTAATATTGACTCTGTGCGGTCTCACGTGTTGCCCCATAATAGCGTGACTGATACGCTTGTCACGACACTTGTACATTTACTACTTTACCTGAGGACATTTTGTAATCAAGAAACGTATTTCACATCTATTTCCTTAGCGCCTTTCTTAAACGTATCATAGTTATCATCCACTGAATTTTAAAGTTACAAATTGCTTCCAGCGCATTCCGTCATTTTGCCGTTTTTCACACTTTCCATCAAAGATTAAGTGTACTGGACTCTAGAGAATTCGACCAACCCTCTGTCACGCCTCGTCTGGCATATGCAGGGTGCGGAAACACAATTTGACAAAAGTGTAGGGCGCAAGGACGGCATCAAATGAAAGAATCTCAATATGGAAGCCAGAGGCCGCACGTGAATATTTAAGGCGCTATGTCAGCATGACAACGGTGGTCGGTTTGAACATTTGCTACAGATAATTATGTTAATTAAGTGGCTGCTTATCCGTCATTCATTTTGGCTCTTTTATGAGATATTGAAAAACGAAACATGGTGCGTCAGCCAAGTCCGATACACGTGTGATACTTTAAATTTATCCTGTTCTTCAAATATTCTGTTTACGTATACACGTTCTGCAAATGCAGATCGTAGTAATATAGAAGCCGACTTTATCTCTCCGTTAATTCTCCATCTCTCGCAGACGACAGAGCTCTGTCGGTGCATCAGCGGTCGATTGTTGCTGTAGGCGCCACGGAAAGATGGCAGTTAGATTCTGACTTTCTCTGGAGTAACTGGGATTCTATTAAAGAAATGAATACAGAAAGAAGTAACGAACGCGGCAGCTAGCTGTCAGACAGCACTTTTTTTTTAAGTTTAATGCAACGACAATTTTAAAAGATAAAGAGTTTTATCTATTAAAAAAATCAAAGTTTAAAGTTACGCTCGCAACGGACAAACTCACTAAAAGTTACCGTCCTTGCCACATTTCATTTTACACACAACTGAATCAGACTTTTTTTCTTATGAGCTACACATAATTAAGCCTGTAATTCATGACGAAGTTGACTGTTACTATTCCTACTGTTGTATCTTCCTTACGTAACGAACGAGCAAAACGCTCAATTGAGATAGTAGTCTTGTGTCTAGCACGCTATCACCCGGGAAACAATACCTCCAGCCAGAGCATTTCCTGTTGCCACACATGAATGATTTTGTCATTACATCTACATGTAATTCATATGTGACCTTCCAAACTGTATTACGTAGGCCTACTACATTGCGTGAATGAATGCGGCAGTTTTCTCGGCAGCAACGATAAACAAGCAAAAAAATAGAAAGACTTGGCTATAGATGTCTGCCATCACAGGGCTGTCGTGACAGCTGAGTCTTCCGTGACGTCTTAATGGTGACGACAGCGGCTGAGGGGCGTTTAGAGACGGCAGCAGCCCACACTGACGTGTGACGTCACTTGGCAACCAAGTCTTCTTGTATCCGCTGCAATTAATCATTTATTTTTATCGATCATTTCATAGGTATACATTTTCGGTACGTTAACCATCATTTGGTGCCAAGATGCCCGTGAGGGAGATTTTAATTACGTTCCGGTACCGCCGAAAATGTGCAATTGCGACGCCTAAATGCTATTCTCAAATTTCTGTGTTTCATGCAGCCTTTCCAGGCTACACAATTTTCATCATATATTTTCTATGTACCCTGTACAACGATACGGGATGGCAAACTTCGCTGAATCAGCACTGCTTAAATTTTTAATTTTTTACGTGCACTGCACGTATGTCATTCAATGACTGCCACGCCGATCGTCCACCTATATTTTGCTACGTCACTGGAACGCTGGCACGCGACCCACAAACCGTGAAACCAGCATGAGATACTCATAACTACACTGTACAGAGTGTGAGCAAATTTGAAAGTTAATCACAAATGTAGACAGTAGTAATGTAGAAGCTGAATATCTTTCTCTCCTAGTCTTCCGTCTCCTGCAGCCGACAGGGCTTTGTCGCTGCCTCAGTGACTGACTGTAGCTGCTACCACGAGGATCGGTGTAAATTTTAGCTCTCCCGCGAGTAATGGCGGTTTTCTGAGATAAACGAAAACGGGAGGAAAATATATATGCAAGTGTTCGTCATCGAAACGATAGTGAATCCCTAATTGGCACAGCGACTTAATTTTTAATATTTAGGAACAGCAGAATCTTGCGTTGTCCGCCAATTGCGAGATGCGTGTCCATTCCCACACGTGAATCACACTCCTAGTCGCTGGTAGTTGTACCATTGTAATGCATTCGGAGTGTGCTGCTTCGCACTCCGCACCTACATGGATAGCCTTCTGTCTCAGCTGATCTTACCCTACACTCCTGAGGAGATACTGTGAGTAAATCTTCCGGAAAACACGTATACTAATCGTCAAAAAATACCGTGAAAACGTTTTTATCCAAGCCAATTACCGCATGTGTTACTTTTATTATGCTCACTTGCATGACATGCGTTGTGCGGAGTATGCGTAGCGATAAGGGATGGAGCTCCACGGTTTTGAAGAGGTATTATGGCTAGAAAAATTCCTCTCGAGTCAAGGCGAAACGTTAGACACGTACATAGGATTAGCAGATATGTAGTCACCACCCATCGATTGTCAAGACATAATAAAGAAGTTGACAGCGTCGTGTGTTTCGTATCGACGCGGAATATAATCGTGGTGTCAGAACGTGTTTTACTTCGTACAATGTGTCCAGCTGTTGTCCTTCCGCTTCTACAGATTGCGTTCGTATCTGGTAACGAATAAGAAAAAAGATCTATCGTCGGCTTTTACACACTGCATATGTGAAGACGAGAACCGCAGTGAAGGTCACGACTAATTTACTGGAAAGGCGATAAAAACAAAAAATCTTCTGTCCGCGATATTACTCTGTCATGTCGCCGGAGAGCAATGATCGCGAGAACGAAAGTCACCAAAGCTTTATTTTACGGCGCCTGACTGCGTTATACGGTGCTCTTTGGCGCATGCGGAAACACACCACGTTTCAAAACGGTTCAAATGGCTCTGAGCACTATGGGACTCAACTGCTGAGGTCATAAGTCCCCTAGAACATAGAACTACATAAACTTAACTAACCTAAGGACACCACACACATCCATGCCCGAGACAGGATTCGAACCTGCGACCGTAGCGGTCGCGCGGTTCCAGACTGTAGCGTCTAGAACCGCTGGGCCACTCCGGCCGGCACACCACGTTTCATACCTTAGGCCATAGAGATACACATATTAAGGCACGTGCATCTATCCTTACTGTGTTGAGGTTCGAAACCAAGGCAGTTGCAGTATTTATAAAAATTTCATTCTGCAGTATTTATAGGTAGAATCAAGGACTGATTTCAACAACTGATCTCCTTGTTGTATTAGTATCACACACGTAGTAATGAAGTTGAGCTAATTTCCCCAAGACTCGCAGTGTTAATCCGATAACTGTCCTTATTGCAGTTGGCCACGTGAAACGACATCAAACGTTCCAGACACTGCCCTGACAATTCTTTATTTTCACAAACGACAGAATACAGGAATACGACGAATTGCTGTTCTTGTTGGAATGTGGCTCATTTAGCTGGCCGCTTCTACAGAATCGGTTTGGCGGGGAGCATATAGTTTTCTGGCCGTTTCATCGGGAGTACGTGTGAGGTGTGTTGTTATGCTTTAAGAACTGACATCCGTGATGTCCGAATTTACACAGAATACGAGGCTATGATCCCTGCATACTCCAGTACAGATACAGACACAGTATCGAGATATGAAGCGTGATGTACCGAATACGTCACTCATGGAAGACATTAATATACCGAGTCAGAGATTAACATCCTGTCGTCTCAAAATCTTCGCCATTCGTAGCGTTTTAGATCTGACGACCGACACGCATCCCTACTTTCTACCTATGCAACGATTTTGAAACAGGTTTGGTGCGTAGCTTGTGGAGCCAGTTTGGTTGAAATTCTCCCTTTTTAAAGACTGTGTCCAAACATTCCTCAGTGCTCCGCGACGGGGCAGACTGTAACGACTTGTGTTTCACGTGTGTTTGAGACGGTCTGCAAGCACTTGCATAGTAAGCAGTGCTGATAATTCACTGCCGTCCACCCAGCCCGGGAAACGCACAATATGCAGGTGTAGACACCTACTTTGGAAAGCGTACGCACATTCTGTACTCATCGGGGCAGGCCTCGTTACGTGGTACACAACCGTGACGTCACAACACGGACACACTCGCCCTGTTTATCTCGGCCGACTCTGCAGCGCCACACGTGCAGCCCCTGCCGTCGACCGAGCTCGGCCTTACAGTCTTCTTACTAAGACGATACGTTTAGTTCAAATGGCTCTGAGCACTATGGGACTTAACATCTATGGTCATCAGTCCCCTAGAACTTAGAACTACTTGAACCTAACTAACCTAAGGACATCACACAACACCCAGCCATCACGAGGCAGAGAAAATCCCTGACCCCTCCGGGAATAGAAACCCGGGAACCCGGGCGTGGGAAGCGAGAACGCTACCGCACGACCACGAGATGCGGGCGATACGTTTAGTATTGCAAAAGATTTGTCCTATTATGAAGTTTTAGCATCTAAATGGTGTACTGCTACTGCTTTAATATACTATCAAAACATATAAATGGCGTACATCTAATCGATCGCTAGGAAAAAAGGAATTACAAGTTCCAAGCGCACAAATTTCCGCTGGTTTGTTTTCTGCATCGACAATCGAATCGCATAGCCTTTGTTGCCAAAGAGTTTTCGTTGTAGTTTGCTTCTTCTTCTGCGAAGTAGTGCTGTGATTTCTTACACATTCCAGCCACGTATCAGCTCAGTATGAAAGTCGCCTTGATGACAATAGAGAAGAAAGAGAAGTAATTTTTCATTTCAAGGTTCTCGTACGAAGTTTGGTGTCCGCTGCTCGACGTGTCCGAAAAGTCCATACTACTAGGAATCTGTACTACAAATTGGCACACGCCGTATATGTAATGCAATTCTTTGGAAACCGTGTCCCAATTAGGGCAAACGCAGTCACTGAGTCGAAACTGCTGTGCACTGTTAGAACCTTTCGCCTGCCTGACTCTACACAGGTAGCGTCACAGGCACTCTGAACATTTCAGGGAATGTCGCCTACTACTTTTGTTTCGTTCAGAACGATGTTTCGAAGTAAATATCAAAACTTGCAGAATAGAACGGCACAGTGTTGTCCTCCCTAATCCACAGACAACGCGATAAGAAGTGTTGCGCCCCTCCGATTACGCCGCAGCTGAGAAAAGCCTGCAGCTCTCCACCGTAGTCGCACTTCTCTCCGCGTCACACCTCCGTCATTCGTCAGTACGAGATAAACGACCAACCGAAATGACGCGGTGTTTATAAATTGCCGTGAATCCTCCTGAGGGCCGAGAATTCCGTTACAACTGGGAAGGGAGTTGCTCGCAACGGCATTCCTGTGTCGGACGCTGTCCGTGTTCATGCCGAGGTAAACTTTAGTGGCAGTTCAGGATTATTTCATAAAGTTCCATCGCCCCTTTTATTTGGGTACCGTATCACTGCCGCCGTGCTGCCAGGGAACATGCCGATGTCTCCGACTCTTGTTACCCCGCGCAGGGACGTAAATGATTCGACGAGTTGCTCTGGACTACAGCTGCCGTCCAGGTTGTAATTACTGTCGCAAAATCTGATCTGTGCGGCCCCTTTGATGGCAGAATACGTAAAGCCTTTGTATGAAATGAAAAAGTTTGCATCCCTCAGTTTAGCGTTGAGTTGATAACAGTACTTTAAATATTTTTGCCTAAAACACAAGTGCGAAATATTATACAAAGTTGTTGTTGTGGTCTTCAGTCATGAGACTGGTTTCATGCAGCTCTCCATGCTACCCTATCCTGGGCAAGCTCCTTCATCTCCCAGTACCTACTGCAACCTACGTTCTTCTGAATCTGCTTAGTGTATTCATCTCTTGGTCTCCCTCTACGATTTTTACCCTCGACGCTGCCCTCCAATGCTAAATTTGTGATTGTCCTCATTCCTGAAGATGTACTATCTCGTTCGTCTGCTAGATACGATGGACGTGTTAGTGATGTTTTAAATTTATCTTGTTCCCATCGTGACGACTGGTTAGTCCGAACGTCCTGTTTACGGATACATTTTCTGTAAATTACCTATCATTTCGGACCTAAGTATGTCAGATTTCAATCACGTTCCTGGAGCGCTGAAAATACACATTTAAGACTTTTAGTTCCCATACACAAATTTCTACGTTACATGCTGTCCTTCCGCCCTGCAATCTTCGTCAAATGGTTTCTCCACGCCCTGTATATCGGTGCTGGCTGGCAAACCTCGCTCAAACGGCACTGTACAAGTTATTCGCATCATATGTTCGTTACACGTATGTCACTGAATGACACCCAGCCAGGTTGTCCCCCAATGTTCCGCCACGTCTCAGGAAAGCCAGCACGCGATCCACAAAATCACGAAACGACTACCAGATTCGCATAGTGACACTGTACTGATTGTAAGCACATTCAGAAATTAATCGCAAATGCAGATGATAGTAATGTAGAAGCCGAGTTTATCTTTCCGTTAATTCTCCGTCTCCCGCAGACCACAGAGCTCTGTCGCTGCATCGGCGGTCGATTGTTGCTGCTGGCGCCACAGAATGAAGGCAGTTACGTCCAGAGCTACTCCGGAGCAACTGGGCTTCTGTTAAAGCAATGAAAACAAAGAAGTAACGGACGGGGTCACTAGGAATCAAACAGTACGTTTCTGTTAGTTTAATGCGGTGACAATTTTGAAGGATGAGCTTCGTGATGCGATTGAGTTAGCAGCAATTACACAAACCCAGGTTTTAAGTTGGGCCCTCCACAGACAAACTCACTAAAGTTATCGTCCATGCCAAGTTTCATTTTACACCCAATTAAATTACACTATTTCTTATGAACTACACATAACCGAGCCAGTAATTCATGACGAAGTTGACTATTTCTACTACCATTCTCGTATTTTTCTTAGGTAAGGAATGAGCAAAATGCTCACACGAGACAGCAGTCTTGCGTCTGTCATGCAATCATCCAGGAAATAATTCCTCCAGCCACAGCAATTCCTTTTGCGACACAGGAATGATTTTACAATTACCTCTGCATTTAATTCATATTTAACTTTATAAACTCAATATTTAGTAGAAGGGCGAACCGAATTACGTACTGCATAGTGTGAATGAATGCTGCAATTTTGGCGGCATCAAAGAACAACGAGCACAAAATACTAAGACTCGGCTACAGATGTCTGCCACCATAGGGCCGTAGTGGCAGCTGAGACGTCCGTCAAGTCTTAATGGCGGCCACAGCGGCTGATGTCCGTTACAGACGTAGCGGCAGCCCACACGGACGTGTGACGTCACATGGCACCCCTGTCTCCCTGGAGCACGCGCCACGTGTTTCGCTGTATCTCATTATTTATGTCTCCTTATCGAGCATATCATCACATTCGAACACCAGTATATTTTGTAGGTATCAATATAATCAATTTAAACCATCTTTATAATACCTTGTTACGACCAGAATGATTATTAACAATTTTACATTCTATTTTGTCGGGTACTTATTCGTCAGTTCCTGTCTTTCCTCATTCTACAATGATGAGCCTACAAACCAATCAGCTTTGGAAGGAGAACGATTATGTAGATTATTGTGGCTTATATCAGGTAATATGATTTTCTAGTGATGAATACGGTAAGTAGTTTCTGTTGGAACGAACGACGACTTTTGCGATTCTTTTTCCACGTCTGCAATCGAGTTTTAACCGCTATTTCACAGCAATAAAACGTTATCACTGCATGTTAACAAACCGGTGCTCGAAGCTCACATTACGTATGAGAATGCCGACATGATAATTAAGAAGCGATAAATCTTTATAGTTCGCCCATTACTACTGCGAAATATTGAAGTGCTTTATGTGCGGACAGAGTGTGTAAAGTAGTACACAATCGTTTGCTGTCGAAAGGTGGAAGTGTTACGCGAGCAAGACACCACAAGTCATTAGTAGAAGTCAGTAGGATTTTCCATTGAAGGATACGACGCGTAATTTCGATTGGACGGAACGATACCTTTCCGAGTTTGTGTGTAGAAGACCTAACTCTAAATGCTGGTTTGTATAGACTACATGCAGTTAGTCATGCCCCACCGAAGTAATTTACAGTTTAAAACTTTACTCGCTTACGACTTCGATAAACGTAATGTTTGACTGGTGATTGTGCATTTGTTATAATTTTTCCCCGTTTTCATTTTCTCCATAAAACCGCCATCATTCGCGAGAATAGAATGTTATGATCTGCCGATATTGTGGAGCGCCAGCAGCAACAATCAGCCACTGAAGCAGCGACAAAGCTCTGTTTGCCGCAGGAGACGGAGAATTAACGGATACATAAACTCTACCTTCTATATTTCTACGGTCTGCGATCGCGATTAAATGCGTTGAAAGTCAGTACCGTGTCACTGTGGATCCGACGCTGCTTTTACGATTTTGTGGAACCCGTGCTGGCGTTCGAGTGGCGTGGAGTAACATAGGCGGACGTCTCTTCTGCAAGTCATTCAGTGACGTATGTGAGAAAAAGCAAACGTAAGCAGTGTTGTTGGAGCGATGTTTTGTCATCGGGCACCGTTACACATGACGTGCTGCCCGCAGTCTCAAGAGCTCCGCTCTCATTCCTCGATAAAATGAATGTGCTTAAAACGGTAGACAGAACGACGTGATGCGCCGGTTAGCACACTGGACTCGCATTCGGGAGGACCACGGTTAAAACCCGCATGCGGCCATCCTCGTTTAGGTTTTCCGTATTTCCCTGAATCGCTTCAGGTCAATGCCGAGATGGTTTCTTTGAAAGGGCACTGCCGACTTCCTTCCCCGTCCTTCCCTAATCCGACGACCTGTCTGTTTGGTTCCCTCCCCCGTCAAACTCACTAAAACGGTAAACAAGGTGTCGATGTCTGCGACGCTGCTTCCACCGTGCTTGAAACGTTATCAGGCCTCGGAGATCCTTTGCAGCTTCTCGACGCTAAAAGACAACAGCTGGCGTGGCGGTAGAAGTCGCCGCCGCACGTTGTCATCTCTGCGGCCTGTCTCTTCACGGAACTGATGTCGCTTGGTTGTACCTGAATATAAATAACGTATTTAATTTTGCCTAAAACACTGCAGCGAATATTTACATTTATTACTGTTTTCTCGCATTGTCGTCCTAAACATATTCAGGTTTCGCAATATCTTCACCGTTTTCCCATGTGTTTTTTTGGCACTCGGCAAGCAAATGCACCATTAGCAGAGCAGAAAACTCACCGCCGTCAAACCAGCATCTGAGACGAATTTGCTAGCCTAGAAAACTGGTTATTATAGTTTGCAAGTATTCTGAAACCGACCGAGCTTGGTCTATTATTGGCCACACTAAGACAATACATTCAGCACCCGAGCAGCTCCGTCGTTGTAGGAAGTTGAGGAATTTCGAGGGCTTACTTTTCGTCTGGCTCTAGCTTCGATACACTCTAAAAACAGCTCAGCGGTTTGTATGTGACCGTTTCCAACTCTGTCGCCTTCATGTAATTATTGTGGCCTTACTCGTTTTCTAGGAGCTGACTGCTTGATATGTTGTCCTTATTATGGCATTTTCCATTCCGACGCGAAAAGAAAAAGTTTTTATTTTTTTCTCTCGTACTGTCAAGAGTTTAGCATCTGTGCAGTTTATTTTTATTTTATTTTATTCGATAGTACTTCATTAAAGCTTCTCACTAGAATAATACATTAAGTAAACTAAAAAGATCACGCTTTCCTGGACAGATTCTTTTTTCCCCATTTAATACGACTCTTTTTGTTAGTGCAGATATTAACACACTTTGAAAGCGTGTAAATGGTAGACATTGTCCGATCGTGTTTTAACTCACCGGCCTACAAGCGCAAAACTTTACGCTCCTCTTGGCTTTGTGTTCGCCTCGACAAACGGATCACGTGCTCTCTGTTGGCAACATGCTAGTATTATTCCTGCAGTGTCTCACATCTCGAAATTCTACCGTAGACGGTTTCACATTCTTGATATATGTTAAAACAAACCCGAAAATTTTATGATGACCAAGAAAACAAAATTGTCATTTTTATTTCCTCTTATTAAACGTGTTATCCGTCGTGTTTCAACAGTCGACATCGCAAAGCTGTACCGCAAATCGGCGCGATTTGTATATCTACGAGACCATCTCGAAGTCATTGCACAATATGAGAGAAACCCATCTGCGGGACATTTGCGATGATAGAATTGTTATCTAGTATTCGAATCTCCGTTTTCTCAGTAAAATAATGACGTAGGGAAGCGTATCTGGTACTCAGTCTGTTTCTGTGAACGTCAAATAGTAGGACTGCTACTGCGTAGTACATAGGGCCGTCTTAGCAAACCGATCTGCCAATAGCTGTTCTGTCTTATCACGCAAACTCTGTGACATCGATCCCGGAAATGTGCTTGTGACCACAGCCAGCCTCTCGCTTAGTGGCGAGGGCCACGGCAAACAGTGGCCGGAGACAAGACAGCCCCTGACTCTGTGCACAGCAGTGTGAGTGTGTTTTTACTCTTTGAGAAGTTTTGTCGCCGTGCCTAAACGCCTGACGCCTTTTGGTGAAATGTGTTTGCAGCAGTGCCCATCGCGCACTTCTTTCCACAACGAGCGTTATCTTGATCGCTTAATAAGCCAGCTATGAACGCTTCCCTGCCCGTGCACGAGGCTTTTGATCGTCCATCTGCCCGCATTCCCTTCCTCGCCTTCCACCGCATCATGACTCCACTGGCGTCTGTCAGTAATCCGTACTCTGCACTACTTGTTGATATCTCCTGTTCATATTACACAGAGACTGATAAGTTCGCTTCGTCAAGGACAGCTGGATTGCAGAAACCATGAGTGTAAGAATTATGAAGCTCGGGACGTCGACGTTTGTTGACCCTAGCAAAGACGATTAATGTTTAACATGTAAGTACATGATTAGTGAAAAACGGTGTCCAAAATTTCATCTGAATGTTGAGATCCGCGGTTTGCCGTACCGTTCATTTTGACTGCTCATTACAAACATGGAAACTTGCAGCTGGTATTAGATACCTACATAGAGGACTTCAGCCAAATTTCAGTACAGTCAAAACCGCACAGAAATAGAATAAATGAGGGCAGCTGCGTTCCATAGGTTACTGCGTCGCAGGTATACGAGGGCAGTTCAATAAGTAATGCAACACATTTTTTTTCTCGGCCAATTTTGGTTGAAAAAACCGGAAATTTCTTGTGGAATATTTTCAAACATTCCCGCTTCGTCTCGTATAGTTTCATTGACTTCCGACAGGTGGCAGCGCTGTACGGAGCTGTTAAAATGGCGTCTGTAACGGATGTGCGTTGGAAACAACGGGCAGTGATCGAGTTTCTTTTGGCGGAAAACCAGGGCATCTCAGATATTCATAGGCGCTTGCAGAATGTCTACGGTGATCTGGCAGTGGACAAAAGCACGGTGAGTCGTTGGGCAAGGCGTGTGTCATCATCGCCGCAAGGTCAAGCAAGACTGTCTGATCTCCCGCGTGCGGGCCGGCCGTGCACAGCTGTGACTCCTGCAATGGCGGAGCGTGCGAACACACTCGTTCGAGATGATCGACGGATCACCATCAAACAACTCAGTGCTCAACTTGACATCTCTGTTGGTAGTGCTGTCACAATTGTTCACAAAAATCTGAACGAACTTCTCCTTCTTCATGACAACGCAAGCCCTCACACAAGTCTTCGCACCCGAGAGGAGCTCACAAAACTTCAGTGGACTGTTCTTCCTCATGCACCCTACAGCCCCGATCTCGCACCGTCGGATTTCCATATGTTTGGCCCAGTGAAGGACGCAATCCGTGGGAGGCACTACGCGGATGATGAAGAAGTTATTGATGCAGTACGACTTTGGCTCCGACATCGACCAGTGGAATGGTACCGTGCAGGCATACAGGCCCTCATTTCAAGGTGGCGTAAGGCCGTAGCATTGAATGGAGATTACGTTGAAAAATAGTGTTGTGTAGCTAAAAGATTGGGGAATAACCTGGTGTATTTCAATGCTGAATAAAACAACCCCTGTTTCAGAAAAAAAAAATGTGTTGCATTACTTATTGAACTGCCCTCGTACATCGGGGCTTGAATGATTCGACGAATTACTCTGCAGTACAGCTGCTGTCCTGGATGAAACTACACTTGCGAAATCTGATCTGTGCGGCCTCTCTGATGACAGAATACGTAAAACCCTTGTATGAAGTGAAATAGTCTGTTTACTTCGGTTTTGCGTTGATAACAGTTCTGCCAATAGTTTTGCTTAGAACACATGTGCGAAATACACTCCTGGAAATTGAAATAAGAACACCCTGAATTCATTGTCCCAGGAAGGGGAAACTTTATTGACACATTCCTGGGGTCAGATACATCACATGATCACACTGACAGAACCACAGGCACATAGACACAGGCAACAGAGCATGCACAATTTCGGCACTAGTACAGTGTATAGCCACCTTTCGCAGCAATGCAGGCTGCTATTCTCCCATGGAGACGATCGTAGAGATGCTGGATGTAGTCCTGTGGAACGGCTTGCCATGCCATTTCCACCTGGCGCCTCAGTTGGACCAGCGTTCGTGCTGGACGTGCAGACCGCGTGAGACGACGCTTCATCCAGTCCCAAACATGCTCAATGGGGGACAGATCCGGAGATCTTGCTGGCCAGGGTAGTTGACTTACACCTTCTAGAGCACGTTGGGTGGCACGGGATACATGCGGACGTGCATTGTCCTGTTGGAACAGCAAGTTCCCTTGCCGGTCTAGGAATGGTAGAACGATGGGTTCGATGACGGTTTGGATGTACCATGCACTATTCAGTGTCCCCTCGACGATCACCAGTGGTGTACGGCCAGTGTAGGAGATCGCTCCCCACACCATGATGCCGGGTGTTGGCCCTGTGTGCCTCGGTCGTATGCAGTCCTGATTGTGGCGCTCACCTGCACGGCGCCAAACACGCATACGACCATCATTGGCACCAAGGCAGAAGCGACTCTCATCGCTGAAGACGACACGTCTCCATTCGTCCCTCCATTCACGCCTGTCGCGACACCAGTGGAGGCGGGCTGCACGATGTTGGGGCGTGAGCAGAAGACGGCCTAACGGTGTGCGGGACCGTAGCCCAGCTTCATGGAGACGGTTGCGAATGGTCCTCGCCGATACCCCAGGAGCAACAGTGTCCCTAATTTGCCGGGAAGTGGCGGTGCGGTCCCCTACGGCACTGCGTAGGATCCTACGGTCTTGGCGTGCATCAGTGCGTCGCTGCGGTCCGCTCCCAGGTCGACGGGCACGTGCACCTTCCGCCGACCACTGGCGACAACATCGATGTATTGTGGAGACCTCACGCCCCACGTGTTGAGCAATTCGGCGGTACGTCCACCCGGCCTCCAGCATGCCCACTATACGCCCTCGCTCAAAGTCCGTCAACTGCACATACGGTTCACGTCCACGCTGTCGCGGCATGCTACCAGTGTTAAAGACTGCGATGGAGCTCCGTATGCCACGGCAAACTGGCTGACACTGACGGCGGCGGTGCACAAATGCTGCGCAGCTAGCGCCATTCGACGGCCAACACCGCGGTTCCTGGTGTGTCCGCTGTGCCGTGCGTGTGATCATTGCTTGTACAGCCCTCTCGCAGTGTCCGGAGCAAGTATGGTGGGTCTGACACACCGGTGTCAATGTGTTCTTTTTTCCATTTCCAGGAGTGTATTATACATATTAAAGACGATTATATTTTTCCGTCAGTTCTTCCTCCTGCGGCTGACAGAGATCGGTAGTTCGACTCTCTCGCGAGTGATGGCAGTTTACTGACGTGAGTGAAAACGGCAATTTTTTTAAAAATCCACCCACAGCAGGACGTCGCGTCGCCCGCCATTCACGAGATGCGTGTCCGTTCCAACTCGTGAATCACACGCCTAGTCGCTGGCCAGCTGCACCATTGTAAAGCATGATTAAAATATATCTATCCAGAACCTTCACACACTGCACCTGTGAGGACAGAGAACACGTTCGAGTCAAACAGTAATTCACTGACAAGGCGGTAGAAAATTAAAACAAGAAACTTGTGTCATCCATAATCTTTTGTCCTGTTGCTGGGCAGAGCCGGTCGCGAGAACCAACGCCACAAGAGCTTTGTTCACGGTGCCTGTATGCGTTACACGCTGCACGCCGGCCTGTGTAAAATTTTGGACACCAACCGTGTTCCGTACATTCGGCCAATCTCGAAACTCTGCCGGAGTGTCCTTCATACCCCTGTCACATATTAAAACAATCTTGCGAATTTTTTTCTTATCACGTAAAACAAAAGTTATTATATTGATTGTCTCTTATTAAACGTGCTATCACTCGTGTTTCAATAGTCGATATCGCAAAGCTGTCCCACGACCCAGTGCGATTTGTATGTCTACGTACTCTTTCTGAATGATTGCCCAGTATGGGACAAGCACATCTGCGGGAAATTCGTTATGATACAATTATTATCTAGTATTCGAATCTGATTTGTCGGTTATATACATATTTGGGGAGGTGTATGCGGCCTTCAAATCGTTTTGTGACAGTAAAATAGTAGGACTGCTACTACATTCCACATCTGCGATGTCGATGCTGGATGTGTCCCTACAACCGCAGCCGCCTCTCGCTTAGTGGCACAGCCTCCGCCACACAACAGTCGCTGGTAACAAAAACGCCCCCTAACCCTGCGTACAGCGGTGGGAATGTGAATTTACTCCAAGTCTCCTGCCCACATGTAAACGCCTAATCTTTTCAGGTGCAAAACGCTTCGACCAGTGCCTGCCTCGTATTTCTTTAGACAACGAGCGTAATCCCGGTCGATTAATACAGCAGCCACGAACGCTTTAACGGGCCTGGGTAAGACTTTTGAACAACCCTTTACGTGTGATCTGCTCCTCTCATTTCCCCACCTTATATTTTCACTGGCGTCCGTAAGGAATTCGTACTCTACATTACATATTGACGTCTTCCTTTCACAATACGAAAACACCGCCAAGTTTGTTTCATTGTCGACAGTTGCTTAGCGGAGACCATGGGTGTGAAACGTATGAAGCGTGGAACGTACCGCAGGCGTTCCTTCCGGCTAGTGGAATCGATTAAGGTCTCACATGTAACCATCACAACAGAAAATTGGTTTCCGAAATTTAGGTCATTAAACGCTTTGGCAACTAACCAACGGTGCATGCTTTCACTAATACCGATTATGTGGGGTCTCATGCGTTGCTCCATAATAGTGTAGCAGACACGTTTGTCACGACATTTATGCGGTTACCGCTCTATTCGAGAACTTTTTGTAATCAGAAAACATATTTCACGTCTAATTCCGTAGTGCTTGGTTATACGTGTCACATTTCCTTTTACATAGTAACTGTCTATTGAACTTTAGTTACAAATCGCTAGCAACGCATTCTGACATTTTGCCGTTCTTAGCACATCCTACGAACGATTAAGTGTACTGGAGACCCGAGAATTCGAACAACATTCTGTAACGCATCGTCTGGCATATACAGGGCGGAAAAACTATTTGACCAAAAGCGTAGGGCACAAAGAGAGTATCAAACGAAGGAATATGAGTACAGAAAATACAGGTCGCAGTTAAATATTTAAGGCGCTGCGGCAGCATGAAAACGATGGTCAGTTTGAACACCTTCTATACATACTCCTGTTAATTAAGTGGTGGCTCATTTTCCACTCATTTTTACTTTTTTAAAACATATCGAAACAAGAAACATGGGCATGTGATTGGCCTCATTTCTGAAGTACTATCTGGTTCGTCAGCTAAATACCCTTGAAATTTATCTTGTTCTCATCGTGACGACTGGTTAGTTCAAACATTCTGTTTATCTATACATTTTCTGTAAAATACCTATCATTGTGAACAAGGACCTCAGTATGTCAGATTTGAATTACGATCGCGTAGCGCTGAAAATATGCATTTACGACTCTTAGTTGCCAAACACACATTCCTATGTTTCATGCTGTCCTTCCGCCCTGCACTTTTGGTCAAACTGTTTCTCCACGCCCTGTATAACGGTACTGGATGGCAAACCTCGCTCAAACAGCACTGTTTAAATAAGTCGCTTCATACGTTCGTTACACTTACGTCACTGAGTGACACCCAGCCAGGTTTTCCGCCTATATTCCGCCACGTCACTGGAAAGCCAGCACGCGATCCACAAAATCACGAAACCAGCACCAGATTCGCATAGTGACACTGTACTGGTTGTAACCACATTCGGACGTTAATCGCAATTGCAGATCATAGTAATGTAGAAGCCTAGTTTATCTTTCCGTTAATTCTGCGTCTCCCGCAGACCACAGAGCTCTGTCGCTGCATCAGCGGTCGATTGTTGCTGCTGGCGCCACGGAATGATGGCAGTTAACATTCAGAGTTTCTCCGGAGTAACTGGGATTCTGATAAAGGAATGAAAACAGAAAGAAGTAAGGAATGAGGCAACTCGGAATCAAACAGTACGTTTCTGGTAGTTTGATGCGATGACAATTTCGAATCACAACTTTCGTCATGCGATTGAGTTACCAGCAATTACAGAAACCCAGGTTTTAAGTTGGGCCCTCCACAGACAAACTCACTATAGTTATCGTCCGTGCCAAGTTTCATTTTAAACACAACTGAATTACACTGTTTCCAATGAACTACACATAACTGAGCCTGTAATTCATGACGAAGTTGACTATTACTACTACTACTACTCTCGTATTTTTTTTTAGGCAAAGAATTAGCACAATGCTCACACGAGACAGCAGTCTTGCGCCTATCATGCAGTCATCCTGAAAACGATTCCTCTAGCCAGAGCATTTCTTTTTCCGACACAGGAATGATTTTACAATTACCTTTGCATGTAATTCATACTTTACTGTATAAACTAAATATTTAGTAAAGGGCGAACCGAGTTATGTACCGCACAGTGTGAATGAATGCTGCGATTTTGGCGGCAACAAAGAACAACGGGCAGGATATACCAAGAGTGAGGCGGCGCCCACACTGACGTGTGACGTCACACGTCACCCCTGTCTCCGTACACAACGCGAGACGTGTTCCGCTCCATCTAATCACTTATTTCTCTTTAACGAGCATTTCCATATCTTCTCACCTTTGAACTCCAGTATACTACTCGATATCAATATAAACAATTTAAACGCTCTCTATAATACTTTTATACGAACGGCACGATTAGTAACAATTTTACATTCAATTTTTGTCGGGTTGTTATTCGTTGATTACCGTAAATCCTCATTCTACACTCAGTTAGCGTCAAGCAAATTACGTGCATCGTTGAAACTTGGCCCGCTTTTACAAGGTACGTCTCTAGTAGTATTAGGTGCTTAACATGTCTGTATGATTTGCAGCAAAACTTGATCTTCTACACCAAAGGCAGCCGTCATTTCGCGTCTGCTGCCAGTTGTAAGATGCATTCCATTACCGTGTCCCACTCACTGATCAGTTACGCCGATTTTAATCTGTCACACGGTGCCATATCGCCGCCCACAGATTTCTGGATAGTCCTCCTACGTAACAGAATTTGTCCGCTCTTTGCCTCCCGCTGCTGCTGTCGATGTAGTTCAGATTTTCCGTTTCAAGATCCGCCAGACAGACGATCGCTCGCAACACGTGATCCGCGACCGCTTTCTCTGAAGACTGCCGCCGGTTGTGAATTTGGCTCTTTCTCCATTCAGATAATGTATCTTCCAGCGTCGCACCTAACTGCTTATGCCTCTTGTTACTCCATGCGACGATAGGTGCCTTTTTACTGAAGAACTAAATAAAAAATAATGCCGCGTTATATTTTAAGTAGTTGAAAAGTGCACATCGCAGGAAACATAGTGGTATCAGACATTGAAATCAATTTTTTCCTCTCAGGAAAAAAATGATGTTTCGAGTAGTGTTGGAATGTTACGAAAAAAAGAATGTACTTATTTCCATCATTTCCAAAAGAAACAAAAAATACAAACTTATTTCATGTTTTAATATGCTACTACTTATTTGAAAGCGCTGAGCAACGCTTCGTTCGAGAACGAAAACTGTCTGAAATTTATTCTACGGCTCCTGACTGCGTTATACGACATTCTCTGGTGCTGTGTGGAGGCGTATTTGAAATCGCAGCCGCCCGTTTCTCTGGTGTGGCAGTCTTGTCGGCTCACAGTTGTCTCATTTTACCTTCTCTCATACAAAGAGGCTACAGCCCTCCCTCGTTGCCCACTACAAAAGATTTTTATGTACGAATGTTCTGTTTTTATTTCTTGGAAGTGCGTGATTCGCACCCCAACCAGCGGTATCGAAAGGCACGTTCTGATGGCGCCCCGTGTTGCAGAAGTAGTTAACTGCGGAAGGAGTTACAGAGGCCGCAGTGTAGTCGCGGGCCGACAGATGGCAGCATGCGACATGCCGTGTTAAGCTTTGATATAAGGAATGAGACGTTGAAACGGAATAAACAGCGCGAAAAAAAATGTCTACTGGCGCCATTCTGTCACACAACGCTCAAGGACCTTGCATGTAGTAATGGACACGGAAATTCTGGTATCTTTTTGCAGAAAATTATAAATGTCGAACGGAGGAAATGTTATGCGTAAAAATAAGATATTTGATTCTCTATGTTTCCGCTTCGAAAAAGTAACGGTATGTTAATAATCGCTTTCATTCTGTCAAAATATAAAAGTTATTTTAAGAGTTCTACAAACAGCTAACGAATGTGCTTTTTTTAAACCGATCTGACGCTACCGCTTCTGGTTCGTCAGGTAAACGCTATCATATCGGCTCCCGAAACGTGGTCACCGATGCCGGATTTCGTATTGCATTTTGAAGGAAAAAAACACTACCACAGCATTCCATCATTTTACGGTTTTAAGCACTTTCATTTTATCGAAGAATTGAGACTGCGGTCAGCACCCTTGTCATGTCATGTCTGATAATGTGTAACAGTGCAGGATGACAAAACCCCGCCCAACCGCCACTGCTTGCGTTTGCGTTTTTTTACACACGTCACTGACTACCAAAAGGGACGCCACCCGAACGCCAGCACGGTTTACACAAAATCGTAAAACCAGCGTCGGATTCGCGTAATGACACTTTTAATCGAGCTTGCAGATCGTAGGAAGACAGAGGCTGAGTTTATTTTTGCGTTAATTCTGCGTCTGCTGCGGCCCACAGAGCTTTGTGGCTGCCTCAGCGACTGATTGTTGCTGCTGGCGCTCGGCAATGTCGGCAGTTTTAACTTTCTCGCGAATGATGGCGGTTTTATGGAGAAAATGAAAACGGAAAAATGATAGTAAATGTACAGCCATCAGTCAAACTTTACATTCATCTGAGTTAAAAACGAGTAAACCTTTAAGCGATAAATATCGTCAATGGAACCCACATGACTGTATTTAATCTATATAAACCCACATTTAGAGTTAGGCCTTTCAGACACAAACTCGCAAAAGTTATCGTTCTGTCCAATCGAAATTACGCGTCGCATTCTTCAATGAAAAATACCACTGACTTCCAGTAATCACTTGTGGCGTCATGCTTGCATAGCACTTCCACCTCCCTATAGCAAACGATTGTCTGCTGTATTACACACTGTGTTCGCATTTGAAAGCATTTCAATATTCTCGCAGTAGTAAAGGACG
The DNA here is from genome assembly GCF_023864275.1 of Schistocerca cancellata. Taxonomy (NCBI): domain Eukaryota; kingdom Metazoa; phylum Arthropoda; class Insecta; order Orthoptera; family Acrididae; genus Schistocerca; species Schistocerca cancellata. The sequence goes on along the minus strand of NW_026047147.1, from coordinate 202,926 downwards.
AGCTATAAAGATTCATCGTCTTCTTCCTTCTTACTTATCTTGTTGGCATTCACATACGTAATGTGAGCTTCGAGCACCGGTTTGTTAACATGGAGTGACAATGATTTGTTGCTGTGAAACAGCGGCTAAAACTCGTATGCAGCCGTGGAAAGTCGTCGTTCGTTGCAGCAGTAACAACCTATCGTATTCGTCACCACAAAATGATACTGATATAAGCCACAATAAGTTCCATAATCGTTCCCTTTCCAAAGCTAAGTGTTTGATAGACTCATCATCGTAATTAGTTGCAGAGGTTTTCGTTTCTTCAGCAGTACATAAACGAACAATTCCAAAGACTTGAATTTTTGAAATGTCGCGAAAGCAGTACTGTGCCGAAAATTTCGTTACAACTGGAAACGAAGTAAGTGTCTCGCAGCGGCATTCTGGATACAAATGCTTTCGGCGTGTTTGCCGCGTTAGATTTGAATAAGAAATCAAGATTCGGATGAATGTCTCCACCGCCTCTTCCTGGACCAGCCGGTTGCAACCGTGCTGCCAAAGAAGGCGTCGATGTCTGCGACGCTGCTTCCCCCCATGCTCGAATCGCAACGCTCCGCAGTTTCTCAAGGAAAGACGGTACTCGCTGTGCTGTACGTCCCCATCTGTGCGGCCTGTCTTTTCACGGAACTGATGTACCTCGGTTTTACCTCAATATAAATAACGCAACTAATTTTGCCTAAAATACTACAGCGAATATTTACATTTTCACAAATGGCAGAATTACAGGAATGCGACGTATTACTGTTCTTGTTGGAGTGTGGCTCATTTAGCCGGCCTCTGCCACAGAATCGGTTGGCGGGAAGCATATAGTTTTGTGGCCGTTTCCTTACCACAACGTGTCATGTGTGGCATTATGCTTTAAGAAGTGACATCCGTAACGACCTATTTTTATACGGAATAAAAACTTACGAGTTGTGCTTTATCTAGTACAAATGACTAACCAATATCGAGATAAGAAGCGTGATGTACCAGAAAACGTTGCTTGTAGAGTAAATTCATAATAGTGGGGTAGATATTAACGTTCTGTCGCGTCAAAAATTTTCGCCATTCGTAGAGTTTTAGAAATGACGAGCGTCATAGCCAACATACCTACTTTCATCCAACACAAGGATTTTGGAAAATGTTTGCCGCGCAGCTTGTGCTGTCATTTGGGTTGAAATTGCGCCTTTTGAAAGACAGTGTCCAAACATTCCTGAGTGATCCGTCAGTGGGCAAACTGTAACGACTTTTGTTTCACGTGTGTTTGTGGTGGTCGGTAAGCAGCGGCATCATAAGCCATAGCGGGAACTCACCGCTGTCAGCCCAGAGCTAGAAACTCGTATGCAGATGTGTTGACCTACTGTGGAAATTTTGTTCCATACACATCGCTTTCCACGATACACAACAGTGACGTTACATCTACACTCGTGTCCTGTTTATTACGACCGATTTTCACACGCCACATATGCAGCCCCTACCTTATCCTCTGTTCACCAAGATGATACGTTCAGTGTTCAGAAACATTTCTCCTATTATCAAGTTGGAGCGTTTAAAAGGGCTACTCTGTGTTCAGCTAAGATTTCATATACCCCTTTAACATACAAATGGCGTACAACTAACAGGTCGTTTGGAACATTGCGGGTTACAAGTGCCAAACGCACTAATTTCCATCGCTTTGATTTCTAACCGATTCGCGCAACTTCTGTTTCCAACGTGTTAACGTTGTAGTTACATGTTCCTCCGCAAAGTAGTTCTGCGACATGTCACACATTCCGACCACGTACCGAATCAGTACCAAAGTTGCCTTGATGACGACACAGAATAAATTACTCATTAATATCTGCTTCTACCAAATGCGTTGTGCGCTCTCCGTCGTGTTTAGATACTCCTTACTAGAAGACTGTAGTAGAAACTGGCGCCAGTCGTACATGTACGTAATCTTTGAAAACCGTCACCCAAGTACGGGAAACACAGTTGCTGTACTAGAATCAGTGCGTACTACCAGAATTTTTTATTTGTCATTGATACACTGACTTTTACGTAACAAAGGGTCTGTTGTACTCAGCAGATTTGCGTGAATAATGCACACCACAGCTCTTCTGTTTCTTTCAGACCGATGCCTCGACGTAAACATCGAAACTTGCAGTTACTAATAAAGTTTTGGAGCTAGTGCAGACGTGGTTCCGGAGGAAGCATTTTGCTGCTTTCAGTTTACTCTGTATTGGTAGCATATGAAGCTACGTTGTCTTCTGGTCAGAACAAACTGATAGCACCTCTTAGTTCGGACAGATTATACTTTACCGTTCCTGCATGCACAACCACCACGTCACACAGAGTGTGTTACTCTTGTGCCGTATGTTTATAGGGAGACCAGAAAGAAAGAAAATGACACCTGATATCAGTATATTTAACGAATTCAGTCATTCCTATGGGTGTTACTCGCCCCTCGCTGTGTGCACTGCTCTATTTTGGAACGAAGGAGGCGTCAGTAGCAAACTCCGTTTTCAAACTGGAGGTCGTCCGTACTATCGAGACGATCAAGCGATTTGCGAACTAAGGGTAAATCCAATTTTTTTTGGTTCATTGCATAGGGGAATAGACTAAAACAGCATAGTGTTGTCTTCCTTAATCCACAGAAAACACGATAAGAAATGTTACCTTCTTCCGATTAATCTACAGCTAAGAAAAGTCTTCAACTTATCATCGTAATCGCAGTTCTTTCCAGTTCACCGCCCTGTAATTCGTCAGAATCAGATAAACGGACAATTAAAATGACGCGGTGTTTACAATAAACTGTTGCGAAAACAGCTGTGAGGCCGACAATTCCGTTACAACTGGGAACGGAGTGGCTCGCGACGGCATTCTTGCGTCAGACGCTGTCCGTGCTCCTGTCGAGCTGAACTTTTGTAGCAGTTCAGGATTACTTTAGAAAGATTCATCTCCTTTACTTCGGCTCCGCATCACTGTCGTCGTGCTGCCAGACGAGGTGTCGACGTCTGCGACGCTGTTCCCCCAACGTCCTGACGCAAATGATTGGACGGACTGCTCTGTATAACAGCCGCCGTATCGACAGATTTTTTTTTTTTTTTTTTTTTTTTTGCGAAATCTGATCTATGCTGCTTCTCTGACGACAGAAAAATGTGAAGCGCTTTTCTTATACAAAAGAATGTCTGCATTACTATATTTTTTTTGATAACGGTACTCGAAATATTTTTACGTAAAACGCTAGGCGAAGTATTACACTTAGATGAGGCAAGTGGGAAACGAGGGAAAATGTTAGAAATATGGCGTGTTTCCCAGAACTAACTGTTCCCTTCGCTCCAGTTGTGTTACACATATCCAGGTCTGGGGAGGGCGTCCTATGGCTGAGACAGTACGGTGACGCCGTAACGTCGGCACTCGCCACTCATTGATTACCAACGACCCTGCACTGGCAAACACGCCACGCCTCTAGTCGAGTAACCTGGCCGCACATACACATTACTACAGTACTGAAGAAACAATTTTTTTTCCATTTGAGTGTGTCTAATAGATCTTTAAAAAGGCAAACGGCGGACATGTTTCCGACTGGTTTCAGCTCTGCTGGCTACAGTTGCCAAATATATAATTATTAATCGCTCTGTCTGCTGATTCAGCAAAAGGATCGCGCGACCCGTCTAGACGACATGTTTACATCGCTGTGACATCTTCTTTCCCGAAATGGTGCTGTGGTCCCCTGCACATTCCGGTAGTACACAAAATAGGCCGCTACTCGTCTTCTTGACAATGTGGAAACACGTAAAGTTATCCTTTTTGTAACCCCTTGTCGAGTATGCCGTCCAATCTCCATCACGTTTGAATAGTCGATACCGCAAAGTCGCAAAAGAAATAAGTGCGCAACCTGTATCTACACTTAGTTCACAGCCGTGCACCAGTAAACGTAGCTTTGGTCGCTCGATACAGCACCTTCCAACGCTTTGACGGACGCGGATACTTCTGAACATCCATTTATGCGCAACCTCCCCCTCCTCCTCCTTGTATTTGCACAGGCGTACGTAATACCCTCCACCATTTGTTAATGTCTCCTCTCGATATTACCGAAACACCGGGAAGTTCGCTGTACCGAGGATAGTTGCACTGCAGAGGCTATGCGCGTAAATATTACGAAGCTCGCAAAATAGAGGCTTCTTCGGACTAGCTACACCTGTTAAGGTTTAATATGTAAACGCGACTAGAGAAAAGCAGTTTCCGAAAGTTTCGTCTTGTGAATGTCGTGTTTCGTGTAAACGTCATATCTGTCGTACCGTTCGCCTTACCTGCTCACTAACCAGGCTAGATGGAAAATCACAGCAAATATCAAATTCTGGTCGAGGTCTGCGTGGTTCCACAGATTATTGTCCATATGCTTCACATGTTTATTGAAATACAAAGAGAAGTTAATATCGCCGTATCAATCAGTATCGAATCACAGACGATATAAAGGAGTACTGCCATTACTCACGGTTATAGGAATAATGTGACAAACGCAGTCAATAATTTTGCTCCGTTTTCAATGCTTTGGCAGTTGACCGACGGTGCACAGTCTTTACTTTCATTAATACCGACTCTGTGCGGTCTCACGTATTGCCACATAATGGCGTGACTGACACTCTGGTCAGCACAGTTATACATTTACTACTTTACCTGAGGACTTTTCGTAATCGAGAAATGTATTTCACATCTAATTCCTTAGCGCCTTTGTTAAACTATCATAGTTATCGTCTACTGAATTATAAAGCTACAAATCGCTTCGAAAGCATTCCTTCATTTTGGCGTCTTTAACACTTTCCACTGAACTCCTGAGAATTCGACCAACCTTCGGTCACACCTCGTCTGGCATATACGGGGTGCGGAAACAATTTGACCAAAAGTGTAGGGCACAGAGACAGCATCAACTGAAATGATCTGAGTATAGAAGCCAGAGGCCGCACGTGAATATTTAAGGCGAGCATGACGACGCTGGTCGGTTTCAACATTTGCTACACATAATTATGTTAATTAAGTGGATGCCTATCCGTGATTCATTTCGGCTCTTTCATGAGATATTGAAAAATAAAACATGGATATGTCATATGGAAAAGCAGTGTGTGATGCGTCAGCCAAGTCCGGTGCACGGGTGATCTTTCAAATTTGTCTTATTCTCATCGTGACGATTACCTAGTCCAAATATTCTCTTCACGTATACACTTTCTGTAAATTACCCGTCATTTTGAGTAAAGACATCCATACGCCAGATATCAGTTACGTTCCTGTAGCGCTGAAAATACGCAGTTACGACCTTTAGTTGCCGTACACAAGTTGCTGAGTTTCATGCCGTCTTTTTGCTCTGATCTTTCGGTCAAATTCTTTTCCCACGCCCTGTATAACGGTGCTGGATGGAACACCTCGCTCAGCCAGCCCTGTTTATTCACATTTTAAGTGCGTTACACACAGTTCATGCAATGACTCTCAGCCGGGTGGTCCGCCTATATTCCGCCACGTCATTGGAAAGCCAGCACGCGATACGCAAAATCCTGAACGCGGCATCAGATTCGCATAGTGTCACTGTACCGATGGTGAGCACACTCAGACATTAATCGCAAATGCAGGCCGTAGTAATGTAGAAGCCGAGTTTATCTTTCCGTCAATTCTGCGTCTCCAGCAGACCGCAGAGCTCTGTCGCTGCATCGGCGGTCGGTTGTTGCTGCCGGCGCCACGGAGTGATGGCAGTCGGATTCAGACTTTCTCCGGACTAACTCAGATTCTATGAAACAAATGAAAACAGAGAGAAGTAACCAACGCGGCAGCTAGCATTCAGACAGCCCTTTTATTTTTAGTTTAATGCGACGACAATTTTAAAAGATAAATTGTGTAGTGGGACTGAGTTTTAGCTATTAAACCACTCTTACAGCTAAACACCGATGTGCTCTGTCGTAGAATAAGGGTCCACTCCTAACCCGTGTCATGTATTCTAGTGATGCTAACGCAATCACCGGGTGTTTTTGCTGCTTTCTGCCGAACGGGGAAAGGAGTGGAGTGTCGGGTAATGGTGACCCTGCCAGGATGGCAATTGGTCTGCCAGGATGGCAATTAGTCAACTTGGAAAGAATAATTAAAATTTGGTATTAAGAAAAAAAATTCTTTTAAAACAAAAAGTGAGAAGATTGCTCAAGGTATGTGTCTGCGTAGTGGTCGGATTAATGTGAATGTGTGATCCACAGAGTAGGAAAGGTTGTATTAACGAGTGAAGAAAAATTTTTGTGTTTGAATAAAACTAGCTTGTGCATAATTGGTGCGCGTGAAGTTATTCACGGCGTTGTTGAATAGTTTGAGTACCCACAAACTGACAACGGTGTTGATAATGATGTGTTAATGGCATATGAGACTGTCTGAGAAGTGCCACGTCGTATAACTTTATGTTGATTAGAGGTCAGGCTCGCGCAAATCGTGAAAGACAGATGCTAGTTAGACTGTCTGACACGAGATGGCGGACCGACGTAGATCATCGCATATAGGACGAACTGAATATCTTGGTAGGACAGAAAATGACGTACAACTAAATGTATCGAATGCGAGTCACGAAACCGAACGAAGTGACAATGCAGAGGGAATGGTGGCAGTTGCGCGATCGGTATCTCCGGCTGCGACCGCTCAAAACCGAACAGATGACCGATCTAGTGGGTCAGAAGTAGAATCAGAGAACGAACAACTTCGATACGTTGATCGAAATGTTGTAATTCTGAATCAAACGGGACTGTTTCCTACGGAAAGAGCGCGTGTAAGTGTGCCAGCACTATGCACAGAAGTCGGTGAGACGTTACATGAAAGACGCGAACGGCAAAATGTACACCAGATGGTGGCAGATGACGGTGGCGAAGAGTCTGATAGTATATTCGCAATGTTGAAGCAACTCACTATTGTTTTCAAGCAAACTAATGCAGGTTTAGCAGACTTGAAAACAGAAAGGGCGAATTTAAAAGCCGAAACAAAAGTGGCTTTGAATGGGCTCAAATTTGAAACCAATGCCGGTTTCGAAAAAGTCGGCCAAGATCAGCAAAAGTTGCGAACGGAAGTTAATGGACAGCTTATTGAAATCCGAAAAGAGGCGAACTAATTCAATCGAGCATGGCCGATCAGAGAAAGATGCGTACTGACATTGACGACTTGCAGGATGCACTTGTATGTCCACAAGATGCTGCGTCGGTATTTTCCGGTCCGAAACAGAAGCAAATGGTAGAAGTACAGCTGAGACAGGTGAGCGAAGCAGACAATGGCGCGAGAAGCGGTAACTGTGTGCATAACAGCACAGCGGCAGCCGACCCTCCGAACGTACGCGAATGACGCGACGACATTGCAGTTTACTGCCCCACACGTACCAAATTCTCAGTTTACGAGTTACAGTACAACAGGTCATTTACTGCAGGTCAATATGAAGCATACACAAAGACAAAACACTGATCTTGTAACGGGAAATTTAAACGCATCTTCGAGTCCAATACACGAGGAACGGTACGGTTTAGATAACTGCACACCGCTGCGTAGATGCGATGCTGGATGGGACTCAAATATGTCGTCTCAGCATCCAAATGTGGTGGTACGAATAAAGGAAAACATGGCGTAATTGAAGGGAACGGAAAATGTTGCGAAAACACAAGCGCCATATGGTGCAATAGAAAAATTCGACAATGATCACTTTTTATCAGTCATAAAATTCCAACATTACAAAGAAAACGGGAAAGGATTCCACCCTCGCACGTTTATACATCAATTTTAACAACACACTGTGGCTGTGTCATGACTTTAGTTCGAAAGCTAGGTCACAATCGTCTACGAATTCTCTATCTTCATCTTTGTTCCCATAAAAACCTCTCGACAGTAACATGACTCGTTCAGGGGCGGGTAAACGACAAAAAAAACCTACACTACAGGAGCATGAGCTATAATTTACAAATTTCAAATCTGACTCACTTATAAGAGTTTACTTTTATTATTGTGAAATGTTTTCTACAGTAGGTTCGTAGAAATTCACTTTAACAACAACAAAATATTAGCATTAAATGTGATCACCACAGCCAACCACCTCGCCATTACGGTATACAAGTTCGGTAGTTGGTGATTCAGCTTCAGTATAACTTTCTTTTAATTTTACTGGTAGCTCTTGATACAGTTCTTGCCTTTACTCAGGCACCCACGCACTTTGCACACCTCAACACAACCACACAGTCTGGACTACTGTTTTTCCTCAACTGCAAACTCCCCTTCTTCCATTCGAGAACTGCTCTATTTGGGTCTCCTTGTCCATAATGTATGCATTTGTTATGCAGCAGCCTAAAAAGTGAAGGAGCAGTCTCATCCACTATTTCTTCCTTTTCTGTCTGTAGCATAGTCTCACTTAATTCAATCAAATTTATCCGCATAGTTCAAACTGGAATTGTAATGTTTCCGCACAAGACGGCAAGTGGTATTGGTTATTGTTCCGTCATTTATCCTGCCACTGTGGACACATCTGATGATGCACGGCATGTAGAAATCGTCCTGACTTGCATGTTACCCTTCCATCTGTTGACGATCGCTGATTCTGTAATCCAATACTCTTCTCTCGAGTTCCTTTTCCTCCCCCAGTTTTGGAGTTTTTTTTTTCTTTCTGTGGTACATTGTTGTACAAACGTTCAGACAACTGCACTTTAAGAAACTTCCTGGCAGATTAAAACTGTGTGCCGGACCGAGACTCGAACTCGGGACCTTTGCCTTTCGCGGGCAAGTGCTCTACAACTTTTTTTTTCTTTTTTCTTTTTTTTTTTACCACTGAGCTACCCAAGCACGACTCACGCCCCGTCCTCACAGCTTTACTTCTGCCAGTACCTCGTCTCCTACCTTGCAGAACTAGCGCTCCTGAAAGAGAGGATATTGCGGAGACATGGCTTAACCGCAGCCTGCGGGATGTTTCCAGAATGAGATTTTCACTCTGCAGCGGCAACTGTGACGACGGGGCGTGAGTCGTGCTTGGGTAGTTCAGTTGGTAGAGCACTTGCCCCCGAAAGGCAAAGGTCCCGAGTACGAGTCTCGGTCCGGCACACAGTTTTAATCTGCCAAGAAGTTTCATATCAGCGCACACTCCGCTGCAGAGTGAAAGTCTCATTCTGGAATTGCACTTTAGGTTCTTGAACAGATCATACGATTTAAAATTATTGTCCATGAAAATACACTGCTGGCCATTACAATTGCTACACCACGAAGGTGACGTGCTACAGAGGCGAAATTTTAACCAACAGGAAGAAGATGCTGTGATATGCAAATGATTAGCTTTCCACAGCATTCACACAAGGTTGCCGCCGGTGGCTACACCTACAAACGTGCTGACATGAGGAAAGTTTCCAACCGATTTCTCATACAGAAACAGCAGTTGAACGGAGTTGCCTGCTGAAACGTTGTTGTGATGCCTCGTGTAAGGAGGAGAAATGCGTACCATCACGTTTCCGACTTTGATAAAGGTCGGATTGTAGCCTGCTCGCGTTGGTCAAGATCCAATGACCGTTAGGAGAATACGGAATCGGTGGGTTCAGGAGGGTAATACGGAACGCCGTACTGGATCTCAAAGGCCTCGAATCACTAGCAGTTGAGATGACAGGCAACTTATCCGCATAGCTGTAACGGATCGTGCAGCCACGTCTCGATCCCTGAGTCAACAGATGGGGACGTTTGCAAGACAACAACCATCTGCACGAACAGTTCGACGACGTTTGCAACAGCATGGACTATCAGCTGGGAGACCGTGGCTGCGGTTACCCTCGACGCTGCATCACAGACAGGAGCGCCTGCGATTGTGCACTCGACGACGAACCTGGGTGCAAGAATGGCAGAACGTCATTTTTCCGGATGGATCCAGGTTCTGTTTACAGCATCACGATGGTCGCATTCGTGTTTGGCGACATCGCGGTAAACGCACATTGGAAGCGTGTATTCGTCGTCGCCATACTGGCGTATCACCCGGCGTGATGGTATGGCGTGCCACTGGTTACACGTCTCGGTCACCTCTTGTTCGCATTGACGGCACTTTGAACAGTGGACGTTACATTTCAGATGTGTTACGACCCGTAGCTCTACCCTTCGTTCGATCCCTTCGAAACCGTGCATTTCAGAAGGATAATGCACGACAGCATTTTGTAGGTCCTGTACGGGCCTTTCTGAATACAGAAAATGTTCGACTGCTGCCCTGGCCAGCACATTCTCCACGTCTCTCACCAATTGAAAACGTCTGGTCAATGGTGGTCGAGCAACTGGCTCGTTACAATACACCAGTCACTACTCTTGATGAACTGTGGTATCGTGTTGAAGCTGCACGGTCAGCTGTACCTGTACACGCTCTGTAGAAGCTCTGTTTGACTCAATGCCCAGGCGTATGAAGGCCGTTATTACGGCCAGAGGTGGTTGTTCTGGGTACTGATTTCTCAGGTTCTATGCACGCAAATTGCGTGAAAATGTAATCACATGTCAGTTCTAGTATAATATATTTGTTCGATGAATAGCTGTTTATCATCTGCATTTCTTCTTGGTGTAGCAATTTTAATGGCCAGTAGTGTAACATGATTCTTTCCATGAATGAGTGAATTTAGAACCACTTTCTATCCTAAACCAACCATTAGAGACTGAAAATTTTGTAAAAAGGACTTAACAACTTTGAAAATTCATATAAATTAATTCATAGAACCTACAGAGTTCATTGTAGTGTAATTTGTAGGAAAATATATCAAGTTTTGTCTCGCGTAGTTCGCTAGTGCCGAATAGCCCCGTAAGAAGCGATAGAGGCAGTTGCGTTACAGATGGCTACCTTCACTGGCCCTGAGCGTGTTTGTTGTGTGATTTGGTTTGAAGAATCGAAATCGGCGACAACACTTCAGCCTAATTTCTGTATCAAGTACACTAAAGATCCTCCTAGTAGGCCTGCAGTTTAGGAGTGGCATAAGTCTTTTGTAGAAACAGGGTGCTCGCTAAGACGCGGGAAATCATCTCGTCGTCCAAGCACATCTGACCAAGTCGTCGATCGACTGAGCTTACGAATTCTCCGCGGCGTGCCTCTCGCAAACTGCAGATCCCACATATGACTGGCGTGAGTTGAGAAACCGTTTGCATCTGAAACCGTACTGACTGACGGTCGTGCGAGCAATGAAGACACTGATGAAATTGCTCGCGAGATCTTCTGTGCGGATATGTTAAATCGATTACATGAGGATGAACATTTCTTGGACGAAATCATATTTTCTGACGAGTCTACTTTTCACTTACGTGACAAGGTTAACATACGTTACTGTAGGACTTGAGGCAGTGAAAATCCACATAAAACATGGCAACATGTTCGTGATAGCAATAAATTGAACGTTTTTTGTGCATTGCGCGAAAGCAATGTGTACGTCCCCTTTTCTTACATGAGAGAACCATCAACGGGATAGTGTACCTGGATGTGATACAACAAACTTTGATACCGCAGATCGATGAGGACGACCAAGAACGAAATGATTACTTCACGCAGCCACTACCTGGCTGATGTCCGGGATTTTCTCAGCGACAGCTTTCCAAGAAAATGGATTGGCGTAATGCGCCAATTACATGACCTCCACGTTCCACAGGCCTGCCACCGCTCGATTTTTTTTTTTAATGGAGATTCGTCAAGGCTGTCTTGTTTGTACCTCCTGTGCCCGCTTGTCTACCTGAAGTTAGAGCAAGAATGTACGCCGCCACTGAGCAAGTTACACCTGCAATAACACAGCGAGTTTGGGAAAAAAATTGACTTCCGATGGGATAACCAGCGGAAACCACAAACATCTTTAGTCCAAGGTAAAAAAAAAACTTTATTTTTTCCTACAAAATAACACTAAGCCCAGGTCTATATTTTCTTTCAATAAATTTATCTGAATTTTTAAAGTTATAAAGTCCTTTTTGAAACAGCCTGTTAATTTTTTCATTTCCATAAAACTGTGTAGACCTCGAATCGTGGGAGTGCCAGAGTGTATTACTCTAATCCAGTGGTTCACACCCTGCGGGCAATTACCCCCTCCCCCTGAGGGGTAAAAACTGAACGATTTGACTGGTTGTACAAAGCGACATGTGTACTACAGACCTCCAGCCATTGGAGTCCCAGAGTGTAATGCTCTAATCCAGGGGTCCCAACAAAATTTTCTCGAGGACTCCCTCATCGAACATGACTGGTACCTTGTCATATCACAGTATTAAGTACCTACAAAAGCCAAATTAAGAGTCTTTTTATACGTTTTCTATTTGTGGTACTTAGAAAAAACATTGACATATTCATTATGGAAAAAATATTGAGCTTAAAACTTTTTCAGTTTAGCCACCATTGTTATTGTTAAATATTTGATTATTGCTCAATAGCTTTGTCTTCAAATCTAGGTGTTTAATATAAGAAACTCCTTATAAACATAAAAATTGAGTATGAACTGAAAATTACAGGAAAAAATTAAAACTGACTGTATTGGTGTTTCAAGTGTACTACACTTCGGATTGCATTGAGTAAACATGTCTGAAAAATAAAAAAACACTAATTTCATACAACGTATTATTTATTTGAAAAAAAAATGCAGTTACAATATACTCCATCAGTATGCAGTTAGACGCAGAAGTTAGCGTTCGCTAAAGCTCTGCTCATGCAGGAAGCGGCCAAAACAAATCTGTTATCATACGAAATATATTTGATATATTTTTTATTCTAATAGCATCTGGCGGACCCCTCACGGACACCTGGGGGTCCGCGGACCACCTGTTGGGAACCACTCATCTCATCCATTGGTTTCTAGCCTGGGTGGTAGTTACCCCTGAGGGGTAAAAACTAAACGATTCGATTGGGTATACAAATCAACGTGTGCTACAACAGACCTCAAACCATGGGAGTGCTAGAGTGTACTGCTCTAACCCGGTGGTTCCGAAGACGGGGGTGACAACTGAACGATTCGATTCTGTTTGAATCACGAAACTAAATTACTTTCGTACGGTCATTATAGTGATGACAAATCCGTGGCTTTGTCCTGTACATCGCTGCTGATAAAAGTGAGACATCTGCGCAACAAATGCTAAACATCTCAAGAAAATGTCTTCTCCAAGTTTTCGATAGTAGCTGCAGTAGTCCAGAAATTCCTCCATTACTCGCTTCGAAACAGATAAATGAGTTAATTGACAGCACAATACAAGAATAGCTATGTAGGGTCTACTATAGTACTGTACACTGTGTAATAATAATAGTTAGGGGCTGTGGTCATACACAAAGCATTAAAATCGTGAAATTTTCCAGTTTGTGCCAGTTCAGAGGTAAAGGGTGCAGCAATCAAGTACTTTATGAACAGTAAGTGAAGTAAACACATTTTAACTAGGATGTTTTTAAACAGGGTTGCAGGTGAAGCAAGTGCCGCAATGGAGAGGAGTAATGCAGGGGAAATATGTTTTGTAGCAACTGTCTTACCCTCACTGTGGATAGTTCGCTTTCTTATCTGAGAAGCAGTTGTGGGTAGCACTTGCGACACACAGCGAAACACACACACACTCAAGCTAAATATCATTCATCTTTCATTATCATAAAAATAAAAGTGCTCAAAGAAAAGTGATTCATTGTACAGTTTAGTGGGAGAGGTTTGCAACAAAAAGCAAGTGGGAGTGGGGGGGGGGGGGGTACAAGCTAGTGACTTATTGCACTCAGCAGTAATAGTCTGACAAGGGAACATCCCCATCGCACCCCCTTCAGATTTAGTTATAAGTTGGCACAGTGGATAGGCCTTGAAAAACTGAGCACAGATCAATCGAGAAAACAGGAAGAAGTTGTGTGGAAGTATGAAAAAAATAAGCAAAATATACAAACTGAGTAGTCCATGTGCAACATAGGCAACATCAAGGATAAAGTGCGTTGTGGGCGCCGTGGTCCCGTGGTTAGCGTGAGCAGCTGCGGAACGAAAGGTCCTTCGTTCAAGTCTTCCCTCGAATGAAAAGTTTAGTTTTTTATTTTCAGACAATTATCAAAGTTCAGGCACTCACACATAATCAACTTCGCTCTCCAAAATTCCAGGACATGTTCAGATTTGCTTGGACATATGCAGGATTTGACGGTCTACACGCGGAAAAATTGGAAAACGTTAAAAACATACGTTTTGACAGAGCGCAGGGAAAACTGTGCGACTGTGAAACAGTTGCATTCATTTGTTGCAGTTTATGTGACAAATTTTTATGTTGTAATCACTTTTTTGGGAGTGATTATCACATCCACAAGAAAACCTAAATCGGGCAAGGTAGAAGAATCTTTTTACCCATTCGCCAAGTGTACAAGTTAGGTGGGTCGACAACATATTCCTGTCATGTGACGCACATGCCGTCACCAGTGTCGTATAGAATATATCAGACGTGTTTTCCTGTGGAGGAATCGGTTCACCTATGACCTTGCGATTAAATGTTTTCAGTTCCCATTGGAGAGGCATGTGCTTTCGTCTACTAATCGCACGGTTTTGCAGTGCGGTCGCAAAACAGACACTAAACTTATTACAGTGAACAGAGACGTCAATGAAGGCACGGACAGATCATAACTTTGCGAAAATAAAGAAAGTAAAATTTTTATTCGAGGGAATACTTGAACCAAGGACCTCTCGTTCCACAGCTGCTCACGCTAACCACGGGTCCACGACGTTCATGTCTCATATTCTCCTTGATGTTGCATATGTTGCGCATGGACTACTCAGTTTGTATATTTTGCTTATTTTTTTCGTAGTTCCACACAACTTCTTCCTGTTTTCTCGATTGATCTGTGTTCAGTTTTTCAAGGCCTATCCACTGTGCCAACTTATAACTAAATCTGAGGGGGGTGCGATGGGGAGGTTCCCTTGTAAGAAGTCAAACTCTTAGCTTCGAGTGCTTGTCACAATCAAAGTGACATACAGACACAAGTACATGTAGACCAATGTACGATGGAAACCTGTAAGATTAGCTCACAGATACATACAGGCGAGCTTTCCAAGTTCTTCGTCGTGTACAAGCTTAATTGAGTATAGCGCTCACTCACATAGTATCTGCTGTAGGACGCTGTCCATCAGAGGCTGCTGTCTGGGTGTCTTTTCTGTCTGGAGATCTTCGCTGTCTGGAACTCTTCTCTGCCTGGATCTCTGCCTTGATGTCTGACAAGGGAATGGTCAGACTTGTCATGTCGAAACCTGTGTTGCTTTTTAACCACTGTGAGTTAATATTGCGAGAAGTATGTATGCAGAATTTTAGCTGCTGACATGACCTGCAAGTCTGTAAACAATTTTATGAAGTAAGACATTATTGTCGCATGGTTTCCGCGCTTATAACTGCCTCTTGTACAACCCCGACCTCCCTGGCTACGTTATACCGACGCCACCTAGGGTCAAGGTGGCGTCAGCTACGCGCCGCTCTCTTGCCACAGCGGTGAGAGAGCTGATTCCCCCAGTGAATGCGATCGTATGATAATTAAAGGTTCGTTGACAAATATGGCCCATATGTTATCTACAACATTCTTTCCAAATAGCTATGAAATAGACACAAATAAATGTACGGTTTAGAACACGACCAAATTTTATTTCTTGTAATTACCGCAAAAATGCGAAATATTGATACAATGTTCAAAACATAGGTTTTTTTGTGCACCAAGAACATACAAGCAAAGACGACATATGACAGCCCTACGAATCACAGACGTTGTCAGATGTCCGTAGACAAAACTGGGCTGGTGTTAGGGATGTATCAGTCTATATCGAGGAGTGGCACGCATATTTAATCAAATTCTGAAACCGTGGGGAGGAAAATTGATAATGTACTACTGATTGCAGCTTGAGAATATTGTCACGGCGATAGACAGGAAATTGCAGTGATCTGCACACAATATATTCTCTGTTAGTTTTCTGTAAAATGCCTTCCACTGGCGGAAAAATTCTCTGTCTAAAGGTTGAATTACGTTCGTCGTGCCGGGTGGAATCTGAAGTATCTCTACTTCTTTGTCAGGGTGGGCTCGAAGTACAGCTTTTAATGACCTTTTACGACCTGACAACGAATCTAGAAGCAGAAGAGATTTGTTCCCGCAGAACGGAAGAAAAGCATGACGCACGAGAAGTGTAACGTTTTCATTTCCCATTTTTCCAGACTTCGATGCGTCTACCACAAGACTGTTTGCGTAGAACATTGTTCTTTTGACACGTGGTCCAAAACTTCCAGTTGGTTCTTGAAGACACACAAATACATTAGGCAGCAATGAACCATCCAGACTAATTACGGGCATTATAGTGTATGAATGGGTGAGTGCAGTCGTGGACTGCGCAATCGACTCAATATGTTCTTCCCCTCTGAATGACAGTGTCCTTTTCGCACGCATTTCTTTTTGAAAACCTGACAGATCTGCACTGTACACCTACGATTCACTAAAACTAGCGATCTTATTTTTTGCTTTCGCTAGAAAAGCTTCTATCATTTCGATTTGTGTCACTTCATTTTCCGACCTGTTTCTCGATACAAATTTTGTTATTTTTCTTGCCACAATTTTTTGTGATCTTCTAGAGCGACTAATCCAACTTTGAGAAACTGTAAATTCTTTAGCGCCTATCGCTTTGGCAATCTCTAACGCCCAATCACGCAAATTTGTATCGCTGACACTAAATGACTGTTGTCTGGCATCGGTAAATAGCTCAAAAAGTCGCGCATTTGTCTCCGTCGCAATTCCCAGTCGACTCTTACGTCGTCCAGCGACTTGCTTTTTCCATCTATACAATTCACGTTCAGAACGGACAAAGCGACAATAATTTTGAACAGCACTGACACGTAGGCGTTTCTTACCACTTTCGTTCGATCAATACGTCACCGCTTTTTCTTCGTCTGATAAGGTAATTGTAGTTGCTGGTGTTACTTTCGGGGATAACTGATGATGGTACGCGGCACAATCACTCGAAGACTCTTCACGAGTGCAACTTTCGTCGGTGTCTTCGCCGTCTGTAGATTCACAATCTGCAACATCGAGCGTTTCAGTTGTTTCTAGCCACACGTCTGCGCCATTTACATGCTCGTCTAGAAGTTTAACAACCATGTCGCACAACACACAGTCTTCACACGTGTTTTCTGTCGATTGCTTCGTTTGGCGTCTGTGGTATATCCCCATGGCAAGCAGCAAAACATTTACAGGGTTCGCCATCACCTGTGAGGGGAGATTGAATGTTCACCGTAAAGTGGCTTGCGGAGTATAGATGAACATGTACAGAACCTCTTTCACATCTGTAACCAGTTTCAGGACGGTATGTTTCGCAATACGTACCAGAAATTAAAAGGACGTGCATGCCACAGAAACGAATATTCGTTTCCCCTTTCTACCAAAACGGTGCAGCGATACTCCTCTGTAGTGAACGCCGCGATAAGACGGCCGCACTTGCCGACCACGCGCACAACGCTCGCGACTCGCCATTTCCAGGGGTCGCCAGCCGTCACTGCAAGCGCCATGCAGGAAACACAGCCATGTTCGTGATTTTGCATACGGACCTTTTGCACAGTTAAATAACAGTGCTAAAAAAAGCAATACATGTTTCGGCATGACAAGTCTGACCATTCCCTTGTGAGAGCCTCTATGTACGGCATTGTGGCCTGTTTGCCTATAGAGGGTAAGTGACTGCAAAACCTTTTACCTCCAATTCGCAGCGGCTCCCCCTTCAGAGGTGTGTGTGTTGTTCTTAGCGTAAGTTAGTTTAACATAGATTAAGTGCAAGCTGTTCGAGATTCTGAAAAAAGTAGGGGTAAGCTATAGGGAGAGACGGGTCATATACAATATGTACAACAACCAAGAGGGAATAATAAAGAGTGGACGATCAAGAACGAAGTGCTCGTATTAAGAAGGGTGTAAGACAAGGCTGTAGCCTTTCGCCCCTATTCTTCAATCTGTACATCGAGGAAGCAATGATGGAAATAAAAGAAAGGTTCAGGGGTGGAATTAAAATACAAGGTGAAAGGATATCAATGATACGATTCGCTGATGACATTCCTATCCTGAGTCAAAGTGAAGAAGAATCAAATGATCTGCTGAACGGAATGAACAGTGTAATGAATACACAGTATGATTTGAGAGTAATTCGGAGAAAGACGAAGGTAATGAGAAGTAGTAGAAATGAGAACAGCGAGAAACTTAACATCAGGATTGATGGTCACGAAGACAATGAAGTTAAGGAATTCTGCTACCTAGGTAGTAAAATAACCAATGACGGACGGAGCAAGGAGGACATCAAAAGCAGACTCGCTATGGCAAAAAAGGCATTTCTGGCCAAAAGAAGTCTACTAATATCAAATACCGGCCTTAATTTGAGGAAGAAATTTTTGAGGATGTACGTCTGGAGTACAGCATTGTATGGTAGTGAAACACGGACTGTGGAAAAACCGGAATAGAAGAGAATCGAAACATTTGAGATTTGGTGCTATAGACGAAAATTAGGTGGACTGATAAGGTAAGGAATGAGGAGGTTGTACGCAGAATCGGAGAGGAAAGGAATATGTGGAAAACACTGATAAGGAGAAGGGACGGGATGATAGGACATCTGTTAAGACATGAGGGAATGACTTCCACGGTACTAGAGGGAGCTGCAGAGGGCAAAAACTGTAGAGGAAGACAGAGGTTGGAATACGTCAAGCAAATAATTGAGGACGTAGGTTGCAAGTGCTACTCTGAGATGAAGAGGTTAGCACAGGAAAGGATTTCGTGGCGGGCCGCATCAAACCAGTCAGTAGACTGATGACAAAAAAAAAAAAAAAAAAGAAAGATTAAGTAGTGTAAGCCTACGGACCGATGACCTGAGCAATTTGGTCCCATATGAACTTACCACCATCACCAATTCGCAATCAGCGAGTGTGAAACCAGCGGTTCCTCACTGTGCGTGACCTACTGAACTGGAACTGTCGAAAGCAACTCTCACTGTACATCTCTATCTAATTTGCAAAGATTACTGCTAACGCTTATATCTAGATGACTTTTTTTTCTGGCAACCCTTCACGATTCATCCACCATACCATATACAACAGCGAAGGGTGAAAAAAAACTCTTTGCAGGCTGTATTGTGAGTTTGTAATTTTGTCGCAACGCCTTCACATTTGTAGGAACTTTAAGAATTTTGGCATGTCTGTTAGTGTAAAAAGCCAATTATACTACATTTCTACCCTCACATTTTCATTTTTACCAGTTTCATCCTGTGAGAAAACACTAGTTTTCCAGGAAAAACAATCAATAACCTTTAATTTCCTCCTCGCCAAAAAAAAAAAAAAAAGAAAAAAACTAACCATAAGCAAATACTCCTTTTGAATTTGGTTTCAGGCATTAGTGCGTAGTCACATTACTGGAAGTTACACCCTTGATATTATTATTGTTGACGACACTGTCTCAGTAGTCTTAATTCTGTTGGGCAGTATAGTTGGCCACTCAGTCAGTACGAAGTTTTAACTGAGTCTGGCAAAACTTAACGGCTGGATACGTCGCAGGTAGCCGGCGGTCAGCGACCGGGTCCACAGACTGCGCGACAGGCGGGGCGGTGGGCACACCCAGTGACCAGCTGCAGGCGGAGCGGTCCCGGCCTGCAGGCTGGGCTGCGAGTGGACCCCTGGACAGCCCGGACGTGGCCGACACTCCTAGACCGCCGGCTCCCGGCTCACGTGTGCTGCCGAGGCAGCCACAAACACTTTCGCCGTGTGTGGGGATAACGTCACGGGACAGAGCACGACAGTAAAATGGTTTTCTCGGTTTAAGAAGGGTCGCTTTGACATTAGTGACTCTCCACATTCAGGATGGGCTTGATAAAGCTCGTTTAAACGCATTAACCCACAATGATCCACATCAGTGGACTGGAGAACTGGCAAATGTCATGAACTGTCATCGTTCCATCATTGCGTGACATTTGCATGCAATGATGAAGGTTGAAAAATTGGGTGTTCCAGGTACCATATGCTATAAGCCAAAGTCAAAGAAACCAGCGGGTGGCCGTATGTGGGTCCCTGCTTGCTCGTCATCAACTGGCCTGTGAACAACGCCGACCATTCCTGTCGTATATCGTTACTGGTGACGAGAAATGTATCTTTATGCTAACGTAAGGGCAAGAAAGCGAGACAGTAAATGAAGCTGGCGACCCTAATTGCTTACAAATGGTTCACTTCACTGTGTCAGTAGTAATCTGAGTCACCTACATCTACGTGATTACTCTGCTATTCACAATAAAGTGCCTGGCAGAGGGTTCAATGAACCACCTTCATACTGTGTCTCTACCGTTCCACTCTCGAACGGCACGCGAGAAAAACGAGCACTTAAATTTTTCCGTGCGAGCCCTGATTTCTCTTATTTTATCGTGATGATCATTTCTCCCTATGTAGGTGGGTGCCAACAGAATGTTTTCGCAATCGGGGGAGTAAACTGGTGATTGAAATTTCGTGAGAAGATCCCGTCGCAACGAAAAACGCGTTTGTTTTAATGATTGCCGCTCCAGTTCACGCATCATGTCTGTGACACTATCTCCCCAATTTCGCGATAGTACAAAACGAGCTGCCCTTATTTGTACTTTTTCGATGTCATCCGTCTGTCCCACCTGATGTGGATCCCACACTGCACAGCAATACTCCAGAATAGGGCGGACGAGCGTGGTGTAAGCAGTCTCTTTAGTAGGCCTGCTGCACCTTCTAAGTGTTCTGCCAATGGATCGCAGTCTTTCGTTTGCTCTACCCACAATATTATCTATGTGATCGTTCCATTTTAAGTTATTTGTAATTGTAATCCCTAAGTATTTAGTTGAATTTACAGCCTTCACATTTGTGTGACTTATCGCGTAATGGAAATTTAGCTGATTTCTTTTAGTACTCATGTCAATAACTTCACACTTTCCCTTATTCAGGGTCAATTGCCACTTTTAACACCATACAGATGCCTTATCTAAATCATTTTGCAATTCGTTTTGGTCATCTGATGACTTTACAAGACGGCAAATGACAGCATCATCTGCAAACTAAGACTGCTACTCAGATTGTCTCGTATGTCGTTAACATAGATCAAGAACGATAGAGGGTCTATAACACTTCCTTGGGGGAAGCCGGATATTACTTCTGTTTTACTCGATGACTTTCCGTCTATTACTACGAACTGTCACCTTTCTGACACGAAATCACGAATCCAGTGGCACAACTGAGGCGATACTCCGTAGGCACGCAGTTTGGTTAGAAGACGCTTGTGAGGAACCGTGTCGAAAGCCTTCTGGACGTCTAAAAATATGCAATCAATTTGACATCCCCTGCCAATAGCACTTATTACTTCATGAGTAAAAGAACTAGTTGTGTTTCACAAGAACGATATTTTCTGAAACTGTGCTGACTGTGTGTCAACAAATCGTTTTCTTCGAGGTACTTGATAATGTTCGAATCCAGTATATGTTCCATAACCCTACTGCAAATTGACTTTAGTGATATTGGCCTGTAATTCAGTGGATTTCTCCTACTTCCCTTTTTGGGTATTGGTGCGAGTTGAGCTATTTTCCAGTCTTTAGGTACGGATCTTTCTGTGTGCGAGTGGTTGTATGTAATTGCTAAATATGGAGCTATTTTATCAGCATACTCTGAGAGGAACCTGACTGGTACACAATCTGGACTAGAGGCCTTGCCTTATTAACTGATTTAAGCTGGTTCGTTACTGCGAGGATATCTGCTTCTATGTTTCTCATTTTGGCAATTGTTCTTGATTGGAATTCAGGAATATTTACTTCGTCTTCATTTGTGAAGGAGTTTCGGAAAACCGTGCATAATAACTCTGCTTCAGTGGCACTGTCATCAGTGGCTTCACCGTTGTTATCACGCAGTGAAGGTATTGATAGCGTCTTGCTACTGGTGTGCTTTATGTATGACCAGAATCTCTTTGGGTTTTCTGCCAGATGTCGAGACAGAATTTCGTTGTGGAAATTACTAAAAGCATCTCGCATTGAAGTACGCTCCATATTTCGATCTTCGGTAAAACTTTGGCAATCTTGGCGATTTTGCGTTGTTTTAAATTTGACATGCTTTTTTCGTTGCAACAACGATCAGTCATAAATGTGCTCCACCAGTTTACCCGTAAGCTGCACTGTCACTACTGTCAAACCCCAGACTCTGCTCTGGTCTCGGCGGCAGACGCACCACAAACTTCAGTTACTCCTTGTCCCTGCAGTTGTGGCACCTTTTGGCTGAAAGCTATGTCCTTTGTACGTGACTCACTGCCTGTCTACGGGGTTGTGGCACAGTCGTCTTGAATAGTAAAAAACGATACCATTAATCTCCATTTATCCGAAGGGAGCAAGTGTACGTTTCTCCTGAAAAGAAAAACTTGTAAAAACTTCTCATTTAATTCCCTGCTTTTATGAGCACCAGGCAACGGCCTTGCCACAGTGGATACGCCGGTTCCCGTCAGATCACCGAAGTTAAGCGCTGTCGGGCGTGGCCGGCACTTGGATGGGTGACCATCCTGGCCGCCATGTGCTGTTGCCATTTTTCGGGGTGCACTCAGCCTCGTGATGCCAATTGAGGAGCTACTCGACCGAATAGTAGCGGCTTCGGTCAAGAATACCATCATTACGACCGCGAGAGCGGTGTGCTGACCACACGCCCCTCCTCTCTGCATCCTCATCTGAGGATGACACGGCGGTCGGATGGTCCCGATGGGCCTGGCCTGAAGACGGAGTGCTCTTATATTACACAAAAACCAGATATGACTCAATTTCAAAGTAGCCATTCTCAGACGCAGGTAGCACAGAGATTAGAGTGTAGCTTCAAGTTTATCGCAAACCGCAGCCAAGGGTGACCTCCTAATGTGCTAAATGTCAGTGTTTAGTGTTCAACAAGCTCCATAGCACCTTCAGCTGTTCCTGGCTTGACAACATCCCCACAGTTGTTTGATAAAACTTTTACTTTTAATGCTATTAAAAACAGAATTAAAAAAGCTTATAACGAGATGGATCCCTGGGTGAATGTATGTAGCCGTTGCCCCTTTGGTTCACATTTGATGCTGGCACTCAAATAAAAATAAGGGAACAACACACACTAACGTAGCAACTTGTATTTCGAGAAATACGGCCCTATAAATACGTCACATCTTAACCTCATTATATTTTCAAGCATATACTTGGCTTTTTGCCACATTGTATATTTTTAAGATTCTCATGAAGTTGCTGGTCACAACTTTCTGTCAGTCTTAGCGAGTTGCGCCTCTGCAGTCTTCACACTCCCCTTCTCTGTTCCATCCGGCAACGGTGTGCGTCAAGAACGAATGCTGTAACGTATATACAACCAGTACCTGTAACGTAGCTACAGCCGATATTGCCTGTGTTCGGCTCGATAAGCAACGTGAGTTATCAGTAAACTGAATCCAACCTGCATAACACTGTGTGTGTGTTGTATGAGTGTCAGTTTCACTGTCATTTTAGCCCTCAACAGATCGTTACATGAAAAACTTAAGACTAACGACTGGATAAGCTATCTGACTGCGTTTTTGAACAGGAATTTACAAGTGATACAGTCTCTGACTTGTGCAACGGAATTAAAACAAGTTGTAGTGTGCCAGTGTCTCTGTTTTGGCCCTAAGTTTTCAACTCACCTCTTTAGATGACTTCGTTTTTCCATGTGGTTTACAGCTACGAGCGGCAACATGCAGCAGCAGCGGCTAAAGTTTATTGTTACTAAGAATGATTTTAATTAAAAGGAGTTTCTTTGGGTCTCTTAAGTACTAAATAACTTTTGAGAAGGGATTTCATTAATTAAGTCTGTTTAAAACTTCAGAATTGTCATGAACAAGCATTAGTAATGACAATGACAAATGACAAATGTGACAATAAAGGCTGAGTGCCAGATTAGCAAATCATTTCAATTTCAAAGCTACATTAACATTTACTAACCACAGCATATCACCCTACGGGCAATTAAAATTGCTACACCACGAAGATGTGCTACAGACGCGAAATTCAACCGACATATAGAAGATAGTGATAAGCAAATGATTAGCTTTTCAGAGCATTCACACAAGGTTGGCGCCGGTGGCCACACCTACAACGTGCTGACATGCGGAAAGTTTCCAACCGATTTCTCATACACAAACAGCAGTTGACCGGCGTTGCCGGGTGAAACGTTGTTGTGATGCCTCGTGTAAGGAGGAGAAATGCGTACCATCACGCTTCCGACTTTGATAAAGGTCGGATTGTACCCTATCGCTATTGCGGTTTATCGTATCGCGACATTGCTGCTCGCGCTGGTCGATATCCAATGACTGTTAGCAGAATATGGAATCGGTGGGTTCAGGAGGGTAACACGGAACGCCGTGCTGGATCCCAACGGCCTCGCATCACTAGCAGTCGAGATGACAGGCATGTTATCCGCCTGGCTGTAACGGATCGTGCAGCCACGTCTCGATCCCTGAGTCAACATATGGGGACGTTTGCAAGACAACAACCATCTGCACGAACAGTTCGACGACGTTTGCAGCAGCACGGACTATCAGCTCGGAGACCATGGCTGCGGTTACCCTTGACGCTGCATTACAGACAGGAGCGCCTGCAATGGTGTACTCAACGACGAACCTGGGTGCACGAATGGCAAAACATCATTTTTTTCGGATGGGTCCAGGTTCTGTTTACAGCATCATGATGGTCGCATCCGTGTTTGGCGACATCGCGGTGAACACACATTGGAAGCGTGTATTCGTCATCGCCATCTGGCATATCACCCGGTGTGATGGTATGGAGTGCCATTGGTTACACGTCTCGGTCACGCCTTATTCGCATTGACGGAACTTTGAACAGTGGACGTTACACTTCAGATGTGTTACGACCCGTGGCTCTACCCTTCATTCGATCCCTGCGAAACCCTACATTTCAGCAGGTCCTGTACGGGCCTTTCTCGATACAGAAAATGTTCGACTGCTGCCGTGGCCAGACATTCTCCAGGTCTCTCACCAATTGAAAACATGTGGTCAATGGTGGCCGAGCAACTGGCTCGACACAATACGCCAGTCACTACTCTTGATGAACTGTGATACAGGTACAGCTGCATGGGCAGCTGTACCTGTACACGCTCTGTACAAGGTTTGTTTGACTCAATTCCCAGGCGTATCAAGGCCGTTACTACGGCCAGAGGTGGTTGTTCAGGGTACTGATTTTTCAGGATCTATGCACCCAAAGTGCGTGAAAATATAATCACATGTCAGTTCTAGTATAATATGTTTGTCCAACTAATACCCGTTTATCATCTACATTTATTCTTGGTGTAGCAATTTTAATGGCCAGTAGTGTTTTTAGGTGTGGAGAATGATTATTATTATTTGGAGGATAAGAACGTATCCTTCACTGACAAGCAAAACATGGGATTATTGCAAACTCTGATTAAGAATCACGAGCCTAGCCCTTCAATTACTTTTGCGCTATGCTCGCGAATTTCACCTTGAATTCCATCTCCGAGCGTAGCTAAGCCATTGAAATCTCTTCTGGCTGTATAAATGAAATGAGGCCTCGAGTGTGGTGAGAGCCGCCGTCACAGCCGTGAGGGCAGCGTGGCGCGTCTTCTGTCTGCGAGCTCTCGACCGACCGACACTGCAGACAGACCTCGTCTCACGACAATGCTTAGAATGGCGCTCCCATGTTTCGCCCTCACATTGTCACTATCGATATCTGAGTGCTTACACAATGCTGAGAATAGCGTTAAGCTGGTCACATCGTTTTATGCAATGAAGGGTTCTGACACACTCCTTACAATGTCTATAAGCTTCAGTAAGAGTTCTAAATTCTCTGATTTTCCGGTGACGCTCGCTTTGCGAACTGTAAAAGTTTGTGGGAGGAAGTATTTTGTTGCTGACTCTTCTCCGAAAGCGCTCTCGGACCGTCAACAGCACCTCTCCTCCGGATGGGTGACTTTCCTCTCGGGATGTCTGCCACTGGAGATTTTTCACCATCTCCATAATGCTCTCTACCTGACTTACCAATCGCGTTACCAGATGTGCCCCTGATTTTTGTATCTTCTCGATCTCTGCTGTTAATTCTACTTCGCAGACAATACAGACTATCTTTTATCTGCGGCCGTATCACGAAAGTAATCAATCAGTATGGAGTATTGTCTGACATTTGCTGTGCATTGCTCACGTGTGTTCCTGAACTTCCATTGAGTGTGTTATGTTTGTTGTTGAAATAACATATCAACTAAACTGAGCGTACAAAGTATGAACAACTAGCTCAAAAATTAGTTTGAAATGATTTTAAAATGAAATGTACAAATCATTGTTTGAATGTATGTCTGATGACTGACAACGTTAAGTACGTTAGTGGAATGGTCGTGCGCAGGTGTTGAAGCATAAAAAGGTGCACTGACGCTGCCGTACTTGTGTTGATATGGAATACATGCCCTTCTATAAAAATGCGAGATAAATACATCAACTCACGATTTGCTTAACGTCAGAGAAACCGCGCAATTGCCAACAGCGAATTAAATAACGCAACTCTAATTAACGTATTACATGCATACTTTTCATTACACTCATTTACTTCATTTGTGACCTAAAGTTAATGTATTGATATTACCTGTTCTTTCATTACTGCCTCAGCTGCACCATTCTGTCTGATAAGTGTCGAGTTTAGTGAACCGCACTGAGGAATCTGTGTTCAGAATAGAGACAGTCTGTCCTCTGCCTGAAGTATAACTACAATTACATTGAAAGTTTCCAGAATGAGATTTTCACTCTACAGTGGAGTGTGCGCTGATATGAAACTTCCTGACAGATTAAAACTGTGTGCCAGACCGATACTCGAACTCGGGACCTCTGCCTTTCGCGGGCAAGTGCTCTACCAACTGAACTACCCAAGCACATCTCACGCCCGGTCGTCACAGCTTTACTTCTGCCAGTACCTCGTCTCCTACCTTCCAAACTTTGCAGGAGCTCTCCTGCGAACCTTGCAGAACTGGCACTCATGAAACAAAGGATATTGCGGAGACATGGCTTAGCCACAGCCTGGGGGATGTTTCCAGGATGAGATTTTCACTCTGCGCTGATATGAAGCTTCCTGGCAGATTAAAACTTGGTGCCATTCCGAGACTCGAACTCGGGACCTTTGCCTTTCGCGGGCAAGTGCTCTACCAACTGAGCTACCCAAGCACGACTCACGCCCCGTCCTCGCAGCAGACAAGTTACTGGCAGAAGTAAGGCTGTGAGGAGGGGGCGTAATGATGTGGAATGTGTCAGTTTTATGAAAGATTTCTTTACATACAATGATTCAATTTCTTTACAACCATTTTTTACTATCTCTCTCATTATTTTTTATTTTTATCTCTCTCTCCCTTCACACACACACACACACACACACACACAGACAGACAAACATTAATTTATATTTTTATTTGTTTGTTGTGAACGACTATCGGCCAAGCACGAAAACGTCCATGGATGAGTTTCTTAGTTTTCTACATCTACATCCACATGGATACTCTGCAAATCACATTTAAGTGCTTGGCGGAGGGTTCATCCAATCACCTTCACAATTCTCTATTATTCCAATCTCGTATAGTGCGCGGTAAGAATGAACACCTTTCCGTACGAGCTCTGATTTCCCTTATTTTATGGTGGCGATCGTTCCACCCTATGTAGGTCGGTGTCAACAAAATATTATCACATTCGGAGGAGAAAGCTGGTGATTGGAATTTCGTGAGAAGATTCTGTCGCAACGAAAAACGCCTTTCTTTTACTGATTTCCTGATCTATAGAACAAGTATTAATCTAATCAAATGTAATCTAATCTAATCATATCATATTGCTGACTACCATGAAGAGTCATGAATTACCGAAGTTGTCGCCAGTATCAGTAACGAAATCCTAACTGGAAAATAAAAGACGACAGCTTTTTGTAATAAACCGGGACTCCTATCAAGACCCTTTCGTCCCTGTTAACTAACCACGATAGATGTCTGTTATACCTCCATTCAGAAGTAACAAAGTGTGCATGCAGTTAAAGATGAAGCGCATGATGTGAAGTTCTGTGACGGAGATACGAACCCAACACGTAATTGGATTGTTAACTAAGTAAAATCAAATGTTGTGTATCGGTTTTCCTTACCAGCTGCTAGGTTTTTGAATCTAAAATAAGGATACAAATTTTTGTGCCTGAGCGACAATCGAACCGCACACCTACCGTCCTTCTTTATCATCCACGAATATAGCTTGACTATCAATTGGTTGCTCACCAACAGTAGTATGTGTGCGTGTTTGAGCAGAAATAACGACACCTATTGCGAATGTTGGCAACACATGAACAGACATTAAAAATGCATGTTAATTTTCACTACCAGGCCGGTGTGCACGTGATAGGGCTTGAAATGAAATTATGGATATTTTTGTACTGGATCAGTATTCGGACCCACATACTTACTTGGGAGGAGACCTAGAGAAGATTGCAGTCTTGAGAAAAGGAACGAAATGACCGAACTACACTGTTCCGAGAGATTCAGATCCTCGAAAGAGGAGATACGAATTCAAATCACAGTCCAGCACCAAATTTTTCAAAGTCCTTAGTTCAATCAAGTACAAGCAAAACAAGAGCCCTGTTCCTTTAAATGGCTATCGATACATCAAATAAAATAAAATTTTCTAATGTAAGTAAGATTACCGGCGACAGTATTTCTGTTTACCATTACTTCCGCCTATGTCATTTCCCAACGTAAACTGGCTCTGCCCAGTTGGTAATGAAGGAACGTGATGTTTAATGCGGATTCTGAATTATAATGTCTTTCTCTTGAGGTTGCCAGAGGTAAAGTAAATCTGTTTGTGCCTCTTAAAAGTAAATGCCTGAACCCACGACTTGCACCTGTGATAGTTCGTTCCACCAGACCATTGTGGCCACATTTCCCAGCCCCAGGAGTGTGCTGTAACGGATGATATGCTTAGCTTACAAAATTAGTCACAGTGGAAAAAATGCGAGTCTATTAAATGGTTAAGTAGGAGCAAGCTTCTGACGCGGAGATTATGCTATTGTCATGTCAGAAGGATGTAAAGACTCTTCTAGGCATAACAGCCTCGATGTAAAGCCATTTTCAAATTTTCACTGTTTCAGCAAATTTCTTAGTTTGAGAAAATCCACTGTGAAGTGTGAAGTTACCGGATAATTCGGTTATTACCGTCATTATTGCTATCATTTTCTTCATACCGCTGCTGGAACACATGTGCTTGAACATCATTTAATGCCTTTTGGTCATTATAGAAGTGGTTGCCTAAGAACAGGTTCTTTCCCTGTCTACGGAATTCTTTTCATGTTAATATCAAACATCAGCAATTACTCGTAGATAACATTAAAACTGAAGTAATTGATGAAGACGTCACTTGATAACAAAAACGCGCTGTCTTTCTTCATTTACTTGCGCCTAGAAATGGCTGTCGAATACTGCCAAACCAAACGCCAAGGGATCTTACTGCCTTCCGATATTCGTCACTGTCAGTTCTTCCATACGATTTGGTCGACGTGACCTGTTTCAGGTTGTGTATGACAGAGAATGTTTTAGAAAATCAATTGATTTCCTTTTCAATAAACAGAAAGAGTTTCATTCTAAGCTATACAAGTTCAAAATTTTCGCAATATTAGTTCAAATTTAATATTCGCTTCTGTAATGTGAGAAAGAATTTCACAGTTGGAAAACCCGCATCCGACCCATTGACCTTACACTTAGTCGCTGACCATAAATTCTAGCTCAGAGTGACACCAGTTTAAGTAACCTAATGCAGCGAAGACTGTTTGCCAGTGCTCTTTCTCACCAGAAAATACGCAGTTAACCCATTGGGTTCCAATAATACACTATAACAGTAATTTCTGTGTGTATGCAATTTATACAGATTGTAGAATTTAGTGGTGCTCTCTCTTCCACTTCTGTGTACAATATGCCTGATTTAAGCGGGCCCTTTATCATTACAGTCCGAAAGAACAGACACCATATCCATATAAATATATAGCTCTGGAAATACCGGCCATGACCTTCTTCTTCTGTGCGGATGCACACATATTCCCCGAACTCTTACGGGACTTGGAAAGAATGTGTAAGTAGGCTGTTTATGTTTTCTTATTGGCAACGTTACGTAGCGCTCTGTATGAAAATCACTGGCTGTGCTGTGTGCAGCCTGTGGCTAGTTTGCATTGTTGTCTGCCATTGTAGTGTTGGGCAGCGGCAGCTGGATGTGAACAGCGCATAGCGTTGCGCAGTTAGAGGTGAGCCGCCAGCAGTGGTGGATGTGAGGAGAGAGATGGCGGAGTTTTGTAATTACATATATTATGACTTTTGATGATATTACGGTAAATACAGTGTTTGTTCTCTATTAAGATCTTTCATTTGCTAACTATCCCTATGAGTAGTTAGTGACTTCCGTAGTTTGAATCTTTTTTTTAAGCTGGCAGTAGTGGCGCTCGCTGTATTGCAGTAGTTCGAGTAATGAAGATTTTTGTGAGGTAAGTTATTTGTGAAAGATATAGTTTAATGTTACTCAGGGCCATTCTTTTTCAGGGATCTTTGATAGTCAGATTGCGTTGCGCTAAATAATATTGTGTGTCAGGTTAAGCACAGTCGTGTATAAATTGTTCTAAGGGGACATTTCAAATGTCTTCGACAAGTAATGAGTGTGTTGGGGTGGGACACTACGGACGTAGTGTGTGGATGTACAAAGTGAGAATGTGAGTGTCGCGGGAGGCGTGCGCGAGATACTCCCTTCAGTCACACTATCTTCTGTGCCCTCAGTGGCTCAGATGGATAGAGCGTCTGCCATGTAAGCAGGAGATCCCGGGTTGGAGTCCCGGTCGGGGCACACATCTTCACCTGTCCCCGTCGATATGAAGCAACGCCCGTGAGCAGCTGACAGTATTAATATAATTCTAATTTCATGCATGCATTCATGTCCATTGTGCTGTCCGACTGACTTGGCCAATTCCAGCAGGACAATCCGACACCCCACACGTCCAGAATTACTACAGAGTGGCTCCAGGAAGACTCTTCTGAGTTTAAACACTTCTTTCTGCTGGCCACTAAACCCTGACAGGCGAACACTACTGGGCATGTCTGGGATGACTTGCAGCGTTTGTTCAGAAGAGGTCTGCACCCTCTCGTACTCTCACGGATCTATGGACAGCCCACCAGGACTCACAGCGTCGGTTCCCTCCAGCAGTGCTTCACACATTAGTTGAGTCCACGCCACATCTTACTGTGGCAGTAGTGTGTGCTCGCACGGGCCCTACACGATACTAGGCAGGTGTTCCAAGTTTTCTGGCTCTTCAGTGTAGTCAGCGTGAAAAAAGGAGCAGCAATATTTTTCTTAAGGAGGTTCGAAATTAAGAAATACTACAGAAGAACTTTCAGTCAAATGAATACAGTCATTTCATTTATACAAGGGTTGGAATGTAAGTAGTAGCAACTATTTATTCACAACCGTTGCAAAAGAGTTACATGTTTGCACCTGTTACTGTCCTTCAAATTAGTCACCAGCGTTGTGTAGAACCCGTTGCCAGCGATGTGGAAGGTGTAGTATACCGTTAGCAGAGCCTGCTCTGTTGATGGTGCGAATGGAGTGGTCTACTGCCGGTCGAATCTCTGGAATAGTTGCGAAGCGAATGCCACGAAGTGGTTCCTTCATCTTCGGAATCAAATCAAAGTGACCAGGACTTATGTCCGGGCAGTATGGCGGTTGCGGGCTCCTTCGCTGTTAACAATTAGGGGTACTTCGTACAGTCCCCGTCTGAGTGGAGCGGTCTCACAATCAGTTGGCTGTAGGCGGCGGTAAGGAATGTCGTGAAAGCCGGAAAATCTGTTGTAGGCTCCTGTTATTTGAGAGTGACGACTCGTGTTACTTAGCAGACTGTAACTGCAGCGTTACAGCTATTCGGGGAACATACAATTGGAGATTGTTCTTCGATTCTCCTGAGCTACAAGTGAACTGATCGTAAGATTCCACACGATAAGTGCACGGTGTAGTGTGAATATTGCCACTTATTTCATTTTGTAATTAATCAAAGTATGAGACCATCTGCGCTGCAGAGAGAGACATAAATTAAATTCTAGAACAGATCTGATTCGAAGATTCATTCCAACTGTAGACCTTATATGGCTCTAACGTTGTTACTGTGCAATTTATACTTGTTGCACAGAGTACCTAGCAAACCACTATGAAATACTTTACAGTAAGTAAAAACTTGTTGGCTAGTTACGGTTATCAAATATTGAAGCGTGTATTTTTCAGTTCTTGTTGAAGTTTCGAATGTTGTTCCTAGGAATGTATTTCAGGCGTTTCATTCGAAAGAAAGGTTGTCTCTTGTTACTTAACAGTGTTTACTTGATAATACTTTGACATACCTACCTTCATCTTAGTTTAGCTGCAGTTTTACTTCAGTTGTTATATAATGCAAAGAGGGTGCAAATGAGTGACTGTAGGATTAATTTTTTGTATCCTTTATTGAAGAAAAGAAAAAATGTGTAGTGAAACTATTTGAATTCTACTCCACAGACATTTGCTGGACTCCAGTCTGGGAGGCTGTGTCCTTGTCCCCACTGGCCTCAAATAGTTTCGCTGCTTCTCGCAGTGCAGCTGCCGTGACGTCGTGGTTCCAGCGTTCGGCCCTCTCCTGCGGTGCCAGCCCCTCCTGACCGATGGCACTCAGGTCAGCACCGAACCTCACCAGTAGCAGTGCCGTTTTTGTGTAGCCCCAGGTTGCGGCCAAGTGGAGAGGGGTGTCGTCATTCTCGTCCTTGGCGTCTACCACACTCTCCAGCAGAACCTTCAACGCCCCCAAACTCCCATTCTTTGCTGCCCAGTGTACTGGCGTCTGGCCTTCGTGGTCCTTCGCCTGCACATCCGCCCCGTTCTCCAGCAGATACTTCACCACCTCCAAGTGTCCGTACCTCGCCGCCCAGTGCAGTGGCGTCCGCCCTTCCTTGTCTCTCGCCCCCACGTCCGCTCCGTACCTCAGCAGACACTGCACCACGTCCAAGTATCCGTCGATTGATGCAGGGTGAAGGGCTGTCCAGCCATACTTCTCTTCCTTCGCCTCCACGTTCGCCCCCAACTTCAGCAGCCTCTCCACCTCTTCCACTATCCCGTCATCTGCCATCTTGATCATCCAGCTGTTCATTTGAGAAAGCTCCCTGCACAAAACAGACACATTCTCATACTTTACTATAAACACACACATACATTATCAAGAAAACTATCAGATGCGAAACAGACAAGAATTCATGAAACGCAACTGTCCAGTTCTAAATTACCAATATAAAACATTCTGCCTTTTATCTTATAGAATTCTGTGTCGCTTGAAGTACACATATATCATTGCATCCCTGTATGAAAACGCACACGCATTTCCCATTAAAAATCCGTGTTCTCAATCACTCAAGAAATTCTGTTGACACGTTTTCTCAGAGTCATACTTGACATTCACTTCCTTTCACCTTCAGATCTAAGAACTGACCTGCACTGAAACAGGTTCTTAATACCTCTATTACTGGTCCTTTGTGTGCAGCAAACGTTTCTGAAACTAGCAAAGACACTAAACATATACAGCTGAGTATTTAAAACAGTTCCCTGACATCTTCATAGTTAATTTCGCAACTCAACCACACCAAATACAGGAACTTATTGTTTGACATGATGCACAGATACGTCTGCATAACACACTCAACCACATACACACATGCATTCACACACACACACACACACACACACACACACACAGACACACACAATCCACTTGCAAGTAAATTCTTGTGCCTGCCATGTATCTGAAGGCGACTTCAAAACCTGTGGACTTACAGACTAAAGTAATGTCTCATGTAGGTTACAATAACAAAACTTCTTGTAAGTAAACCTTGGCTTTTCCAATACGCCGTATACGTAACACTACTGATGTGTGCACTGAGAAACAAACAATTCTGTTTTCATTGGTTCACCACAATGAAGCTAGCACACAAAGTATATTGATGTACTGCAAACTGTGTTACTTGTGGGGAGAAGCAAAACTCAGCAACACCCATACAAAAGAAAAGCAAGAACATTCTGAGAAAAATAACGCCTCAGCTGTATCTAGAGAATGTCTCTATTGTGTCACCCGACTAGTTTGGGCGGCACGTTACCGCCATCCTCAGGGCCTACCACTGCCAAGAGGGTATTTGATTTCCTTGGCGCATTTGCTGTGGGATCCTTATTGCCAAAAGATATGGGCTGGCTTTTATCATGTCTCTACTCGACAACGTCCTTTCCTCGGTCGTAACAATCCAGTTATTCCTGAACTATGATTTTCTTACAGGAAATGTTCACTTCTGACACTTTGACACACACTATGTGATCAAAAGTATCCGGACACAAAAAAAAAAAAAAACAACAAAGAATTGGGCGCTCCGCTGAACTCACGGACTTCGAACGTGGTCAGGTGATTGGGTGTCACTTGTGTCATACGTCTGTACGCGAGATTTCCACACTCCTAAACATCCCTAGGTCCACTGTTTCCGATGTGAAAGTGAAGTGGAAACGTGAAGGGACATACACAACACAAAAGCGTACAGGCCGACCTCGTCTATTGACTGACATACCGCTGACAGGTGAAGAAGGTCGTAACGTGTAATAGGCAGACATCTATCCAGACCATCACACAGGAATTCCAAACTGCATCAGGATCCACTGCAAGTACTGTGACAGACGCGAGGGGAGAAAACGTGGATTTAATGGTGGAGTGGCTGCTCATAAGCCACACATCACGCCGGTAAATGCCAAACGACGCCTTGCTTGGTGTAAGAAGCGTAAACATTGGACGATTAAACAGTGGAAAAACGTTGTTTGGAGTGACGAATCACGGTACACAATGTGGCGATCCGACGGCAGGGTGTGGCGAATACCCGGTCAACGTCATCCGCCGGCGTCGATACCTCTCCTCAGTGCAGCATTCCGTGAAGAATGGGCTGCCATTCCCCGAGAATTCTTCCAGCACCTTATAGAACGTACGCTTGCGAGAGTGGAAGCTGTCATCAAGGCTAAGGGTGGGCCAACACCATACTGAATTCCAGCATTACCGGTGGAGGGTGCCACGAAGTTGTAAGTCATTTTCAGCCAGGTGTCCGGATACTTTTGATCACATAGTGTATCTTTTTCGGATTTCTACTAAACTTCCTCCTTGCTGATCACCAAGATGACTTCATCTGCATATTCGTCACATACCATCTTCATGTCGAGAAGCCAGAGTTCTCGAAATGTTTCGGGAATTGTCTCCATGTAAGTTGCATGTAATGTTGTGGAAGAAGAAATCCCTGTTGACTTGGACTCCTCAATAATAGTGTAAGTTTTCCACAGACATTGATTCTGGTGTCCTCATCCATTAGAATATAACAGAGGATGCCCATTCGTTAAATGCCATTTTGCTCACACACATAATTAAAAACTGTGTTTAATTCAGTTACGCACTTTGTACTGGTAATAAACATTAGGCGTACGGCTAACTGTGATTTTCAGACTGACGTGACATGGAGAATACACGTGCCTGTACATTCTGTGAACGGCTCTGAGGTGCTCCTACCTGTAGCCATGGTGTGTGGCAGGGGGCTAGAATCTTTCTCAGCTGCGTTTTTAGCCAGGGGAGGTTCGAGAACATTTCTCCACGGCAGCGACACGTCGCTTGACGCCAGTCCTTCTCCCTCCGACAGTTGCTGGCTTCCCCTGGAATGTTGCTCCTGGTTTCCCTCGGCGCCCCTCTCGGGCCCCGAGCGGCCATTGGGCCTCAAACTGCCCCTGGTGTTAGACTACTGTTTACTATGCGCTCTAAAATTTTGTAATCCGCCTTGAGTAATGTTGTCATTCCACCTGTGGCTGGCGGCTGTGGCCGAGCGGTTCTAGACGCTTCAGTCTGGAACCGCGCCTACAGTATGGTCACAAGTTCGAATCCTCAATTCTATTAAATACCTCCTCATTAGTTATGTCAATACCCATCTAATCTTCAGCATTCTTCTGTAGCACCACATTTAGAAAGCTCCTATTCTCTTTTTGTCTAAACTGTTTATCGTCCATGTGTCACTTCCGTACATGGCTACACTCCAAATACTTTCAGAAAGGACTTCCTGACACTTAAATCTGTACTCGATGTTAACAAATTGCTGTTGTTCAGAAACGCTTTCCTGTACTGGAAGACAGAGTCTAGAATACATCCAGCAAATTATTGAGGACAACTTCTATGTGCTATTCTGAGATGAAGGGTTTGGCACAGGAGAGAATTTCGTGGTGGGCCGCACTAAATCATTCAGACGAGTGATGACTCCAACACACGGGTCTGTAATTCTGTCCTGAACACTGGCAAACACATGGTGGGGGCAGGGCGTGCTGGACGCAAGAGTTCGTCTACAGAGGCTGATATTCGCGCTCCTATTTGGTGCCTTATGCTTACGAGATGTTGAGGTTTAATGTCCTCCACTGCGATCGATAGAACTATTACAAGATTGCCCTCGTGAGTCAGCACCTGATGGGGTGTTTGTGAAAGCTTGCAGCTATGTGGAGACGGTAACAAGTCATCTCTAGGGTGTCGTCTTGCGCACTCAAGGCTTACGCAGTATTCTTCCCTACAGCTAAAAGTTTCGCCGGGCCAGTACTTGGAGCCTGAGACACCAGAAATGAAAAATTGTAAACACGCTGCTGCCCTCTGTGATCTGTGCTGCAGTGTTCCTGGTGCAGGTTATAAGCGACACACCCAATACTTATGTTCATCTTCTCTTTATCAAGCATGATGGCTTTTGAAGGTTTCTCACTGTCAGCAGTAGCAGTGACAACAAACAACTTTAATGTGTATTTTGTGTAAACAGGTGTACAGTGATCTGTGCATGTTGGAGAACGAGTCCTCAGCTCTAATCTGCCTGATTACAAACAGCCACTGTGTCTGATTCTGTGCTGGGCAGTGACGAAATTATCCAATGTTCGCTCCGTCCAGAGGCTTCATCACAAAACACAGATAACAAGTGGTTGTCTACATGGCATTTGAGATAATTAATCACTCTAAGTAAGGATACATGGCTTAAAGAGCATAACAATTTTTAAAGCTGAAAAAAACTTGCCTCTTCCGTGACTTTTGCTAGCTAACTTACCTGCTAATAAATAAAGTTCAGTTCAGAGATACAGTGACCCAGTTATGCGAAGCTAGTGAATGCATTATGTGCTACCTGCAAATGCCTTTTGCAGTTGTCAATCAAGTCAAAATACCACTAAGGAACACAGTGGCAGACACTATAGGTAGTGAGACACATACGTGTATACACACATCGAATAAAGTTTTGCATCACCTCGATTCCGAGAGTTTCCGAAACTGTATAGAAAATTGGAATAGAGATCAACATAAACATCATTTCCGCCCTTTTTATTCCTCATGAAAACCACACATTGCATGTTGTACCAGGGAGACCTTCAGAGGTGGTGGTCCAGATTGCTGTGCACAGTGGCCAGTACTGTGTCCTCTCCATTGGTGCATGCCTGTATTCGTCGTAGTATACTATCGACAAGTTCATCAAGGCACTGTCGGTCCAAATTGCCCCACTTCTCAACGGCGTAGATCCCTCAGAGTGGTTGGTGGGACACGACACCACGTCGTCCATAAACAGCCCTTTTCAATCTATCCCAGGCATGTTCAATAGGGTTCATGTCTGGAGAACATGCTGGCCACTCTAGTCGAGCGATGTCGTTCTCCTGATGGAAGTCATTCACAAGTTGTGCACGATGGGGGCGCGAATTGTCGTCCATGAAGACGAATGCCTCGCCAATATGCTGCCAATATGGTTGCACTGTCCGTCGTAGGACGGCATTCACGTATCGCACAGCCTTTACGGCGCCTTCCGTGAGCACCAGCGGCGTGCGTCAGCCCCAAACAATGCGACCCCAAAACAGCAGCGAACATTCACCTTGCAGCACTCGCTGGGCAGTGTGTCTAAGGCGTTCAGCCTCACCGGTTAGCATCCCAACACGTCTCTGACGATTGTCTGGTTGAAGGCATCTGCGGCACTCATCGGCGAAGAAACCGTGATGCCCATCCTGAGTGGTCCATTCGGCATCTGTACCGCGCTGCATGGTGTCTTCGTAGCAAAGATGGACCTCGCCACGGAAGTCGGGATTGAAGCTGCGCATAATGCAGCTTATTGGATACAGCTTGAGTCGTAAAACGACCTCCTGTGGCTGCACGAAAAGCATTATTCAACACGGATGCGTTGCTTTCAGGGTTCCTCCGACCCATAATCCGTAGGTAGCGGTCATTCACTGCATTAGTAGCCCTCGGGCGGCGTCACCGAGGCGTGTCATCGACAGTTCCGATATCTCTGCATCTCCTACGTGTCTGAAGAACATCGCTTCGGTTCACTCCTAGACACCTGGACACTTCCCTTGTTGAGAGCCCTTCCTGGCACAAAGTAACAATGCGGACGCGATCGAACCGCGGTATTGACCGTCTAGGCACGGTCGAACAACAGATAACACGAGCCGTGTAACTCATTCCTGGTGGAATGACTGGAACTGATCGGCTGTTGGACCCCCTCCGTCTAATAGCCGCTGCTCGTGCACGGTTTGGTCGGGTTTAGTGACATCTCTGAACATTCAAAGGGACCGTGTCTGAGATACAACATCACCAGTCAACATCTATCTTCAGGAGTTCTGGAAACTCGAGTGATGCAAAACTTTTTTGGTGTGTGTAGAACTGGGGAACACAAGTGAGTGCCTAAGCTCGTGCTTACCTTGCCTCGTCCTCCGTGAGTGCCAAGCTCTGCTGTATAACCATCAGCTGTAAGTGACCCTTTAACAGGTTAATAGCGTCAGCATCCGTGAGACCGGGGAAGGAGCCAGTCAGCGCACGCACAGCCCGGGCTGCCTCGAGACTGGGGACGGAGTGAGTCTGCGCAGGCGCTGCCTGGTCTCCCGTACCACTCGGTGTCGGGTGAGTCTGCTGTATAGCCATCAGCTGTAAGTGACCCTTCAAGAGGTTAATGGCGCCAGCGTCTGTGAGGCCGGGCACGGAGCCAGTCAGCGCACGCACGGCCTCGGCTGCTTGTAGACCGGGGACGGAGTGAGTCTGCACAGGCACTGCCTCAGCTGCCACGACGCTGGCTGTGGAGTCGGTCTGCGCACGCGCTGCCTCAGCTGCCGCGTCCTCCATCTTCGGAGCTTGTGCCATCGGAGATGATCCTGAAACGTGACATCGCCAACTGAGCAGCCCTTTGCCCTTAAACACCACACCTGGTACATTTAGGGGTCACAGGCAGATCTGTGGCAAGCATCAGTCAGGAAAAGTTGTTCACCACAAGTCAGTTACGACACCATGTGTCCTCGTAGTGTCACAATGGTGCCTCAGGTGAAAGCATCAACAACACAATTTTCCAAATTTCCCGAATTATTTCAGAGCCCTTGCTTTGCGAAACATACACTACTGGCCATTAAAATTGCTGCATCACGAAGGTGCCGTGCTACAGACGCGAAATTTAACCGGCAGGAACAGGATGCTGTGATGTGCAAATGATTAGCTTTTCAGAGCATTCACACAAGGTTGGCGGGTGGCCACACCTACAACGTGCTGACATGAGGAAAGTTTCCAACTGATTTCTCAACAGCTGTTGACCGGCGTTGTCTGGTGAAACGTTGTTGTGATGCCTCGTGTAAGGAGGAGGAATGCGTACCATCACGTCTCCGACTTTGATAAAGGTCGGATTGTAGCCTATCGCGATTGCGATTTATCGTATCGCGACATTGCTGCTCGCGTTGGTCGAGATCCAATGACTGTTAGTAGAATATGGAATCGGTGGGTTCAGGAGAGTAATACGGAACGCCGTGCTGGATCCCAAAGGCCTCGCGTCACTAGCAGTCGGGATGACAGGCGTCTTATCCACATGGCTGTAACGGATCGTGCAGCCACGTCTCGATCCCTGAGTCGAAAGATGGGGACGTTTGCAACACAACGACTATCTGCATTCTTCTCGAACATTTTTCATCGTAATTGTTTGAGGGTGAACTGTAGCTGTAAGTATTTTGCACCTTAAACACCAAATTTATAAATAACTTTGCATTTTCCTCTCGCACCCATCAATACTGCCTAACAAGTGATTAACCGCTGTTTTCATTTTATTTCTCTCTAACTCGTTTTTGTAGTAGTATACGCTAAGGCCAGCTGTACTTGCATAGTTATTCAATAGTGAGAGAATACTTGTATATTCAGCTTTACTCACATAATCACCATAAAATTTCTTCAAGTCGGTTTTTTTGTAGTATTCGCTGAGGTCAGCTTTGCTCACATTGTTATTAAGTAGTGTGAGAATACTTGTGTATTCAGGTTTGGCAACGAGATTACTTAATTGCTTTTCTAGATATCTTTCGGTAACTACATCATGGCCATCTATAGGGTCTTTTACATTTACTAATCTCTTGCTTTTGAAGTCAATATAACCTTTCGTTATTTTAAAAACGATGTGTAATCTTTTCGAAATTGTACAGCCTCACCTTCGATTTTTGAAGTTAAATCTCCCAAGTCAGCTTCACTAGCAGTCGATCTTAGCTGCTTATAAAGTTGATTGATTTTTGAAGCTAATTCCCCCGAGTCAGCTTTACTAGCAGTCGATTGTAGTTGCTTAGCCAAGTCATCTTCTCCTTGCTTTATTCTGTTCCCTGATATATCCGTTTCTTATATCGAGAATTCTATCAAACGACCAGCCGTCTGTAAACAGCTTCAGAACCAGAAAACAGGTGGCCACATGTAAACTGATCAAAATTTTGAATCCTCTCTGCGTTGTAAAACAAGTGATCTCGACCTCACTAGCGCTTGTGGAATATCGCCACCGTTCGAGTCAAACACAAATTTTTCACTGACATTTTTGAAGTAACAATCCAGTGAGTGCCTACGTGATAAGACGTGTCTAGGTTAACAATTCCTGCTTCAACTTTTGCTGATTTTTGCTGTAGTTCATTGACGCCTCTACAATTTGCAATTTTCAGTTGCTTTACTAATTTTTCTATATCAAAATTGGTTAGTAGATGTCTATACTTTTGCACCATTTCTTTGACTTCCTTTTTTTTTTTAGGCATGATTTCATAGGCAAACTTGACCCTGCTTTTCTTTTCTCCATTCCTAGGTTGTGTCTCCCCTGTTCTGCGAACTCAGCATCTTCCATCCGTTTTTTATGGACAGCGCTCGTAATTGCCGCGCACCAACGGCCAACGATCCAATTCCGCCTAATGCAGCCAGAATCGGTGACAAGAATCCGCCTTAGTGTTTAACTTCTTCTTTTGCTGTAAGATATTCAAGTAGTTTTTTCACAGCAGGAATAGATAAAGTTATGAGCAAACTTCCGCCTTTTTTTAACTTGACTTTCTGTTTCACCTGTGTTGCAGTGAGAAAATTACCAAGAAAGCCGTGACTTTTCAGTTCGCCGTTGGAAAGCCTTAGCTTAAATAGCTTTGGCTTTTGGCTTGCCGCTAGATGACCCATTAAAATCAATACTACATTCTTTCAGTTATTAACAGGAGAAAAAATTATAATGTCCAACGATTATCGTCTGCTAACCCATGTCTAATTCTCTATTTCCTACATTGTCGCCACATCAGAAATCAGAAATCGGTAGCTAAGGTAGAATAGTCAAAATTTCTAGGTGTATGCATTGATGAGGAGTCGAACTGAAAAAAAACACACTGAGGATCTGCTGAAACGTTTGAGTTCAGCTACTTATGTTATTAGGGTCATTGCAAATTTTGGCGATATACATCTCAGTACGTTCTCGCTTCCCACGCCCGGGTTCCAGGGTTCGATTCCCGGCGGGGTTAGGGATTTTCTCTGCCTCGTGATGACTGGGTGTTGTGTGCTGTCCTTAGGTTAGTTAGGTTTAAGTAGTTCTAAGTTCTAGGGGACTGATGACCATAGATGTTTAGTCCCATAGTGCTCAGAGCCATTTGAACCATTTTTTAACATCTCATTAAATTAGCTTACCACGTCTATTTTCAATCTCTGCTTTCGTATGGCATCATATTCAGGGGTAACTCATCATTGAGTAAAAGAGTGTTCATTTCACAAAAGCGTGTAATCAGAATAATTGCTGGAGATCATCCAAGATCATCCTGCAGACACTTATTTAAAGAGCTAGGTATCTTCACTGTAGCCTCACAATATATATATATATATATATATATATATATATATATATATATATATATTCACTTAGGAAATTTGTTATTAACAATCCGAACGAATTCAAAAGTAAT
This sequence comes from Schistocerca cancellata, assembly GCF_023864275.1. Classification (NCBI taxonomy): domain Eukaryota; kingdom Metazoa; phylum Arthropoda; class Insecta; order Orthoptera; family Acrididae; genus Schistocerca; species Schistocerca cancellata. The sequence continues at coordinate 160,646 of NW_026047147.1, read as the reverse complement.
AGCAGTGTACATGGCTACAACACTAGGAGAAAGGATGATCTTCACTACTCAAGGTTAAATCTAACTTTGGCTCAGAAGGGGGTAAATTATGCTGCCACAAAAGCTTTGGTCACTTACCTAATAGCATCGAAAGTCTGACATATAGCCATATAGCATTAAAAAGGAAATTAAAAGAATTTCTCAATGGCAACTCCTTCTACTCATTAGATGAATTTTTGGATATAGTAAGTGGGTAATTTCCCCAACCCCCACAAGAAAAAAAGAAATAGAAAATATTAAGTGTCATGTAATATTTTGTGTAATGTAATATCTTGTATAGACACCTTCTATTAACCTGACACGTTCCACGTCATTACGAAGTGTCGTATTCATGATCTATATGGAACAAGTACGAATCTAATCTAATCAACAGCAGTAGAAGCTAATCTTTAGCCTAGCGATGCAACATTGCTGAAAATTCTCTTTTTTGCTGCCTTCTGCAATTCTATATCTACTTGATGCCTATTTTCCAGATCTTCATGGTCTCTGTACGCAGTGTCATGTCTCTTGCAAGCTTCATCCAAAGGATTAATTCCTACAACTCCAAGTGCTAATCTTTCATCTAGTTTAGTAAAAGGTCCGCAAAATTTCATGCCTGGTAGGTGGAAGGCATTGGTAGATTATTCAAGATTTATTGACTAGGCCTTTACCATGCTTTTCTGACTCCCAGAACGTGTGACGGAGATGATTCAGAAAACTAATCAAGTACGAAATTCCCTTCGAATTTTTCACTATGACGTCGTTAAATTTACTTGTGAGCATTTTCGTGATATCTACATTTTCTTTATGGTAACTATTATTTCCTGCATTCTCTTCACCGCAAATCACCATCAGCTGGTCAATTAAATCTCTGACGTCATTCATCCAAACATACTCTACAGGTTTTGCTCTATATCTTTTTACAAAACCCATTTCTCCTTAGCTGCTGCCTGGTGACTTTGACGTCGAATTGCTACGTACTCTTCTTAATGACTGCCATATTGGGTTAATGATGCTGTTGTACTTTTTGTAGCCGACTTGGACCATTGTGGTGAAATACTGCCTTCGTTTCTTTCAACATAGTTGTGTATGCTTCAAGGTCATCAGGCACGTATTCGAATGATACGTTCTTCCGAGTCAGCAGTTTCATCAATCCATCGCTGGCATTGAAAGCGTTATCTTTGTCAGAAACAGTGTCATTGTGAAACACGTTACTTCCGAATCGCCTATGTATTGCTTTCCATGGTCAAATCTTAAGCCAAATACTGTATCACGGAGAACGGCAAGTATTTTGATACTTTCGGTCCGAGATATGTTGTCGAGTAGTCTGTAACAGCCTTCGTCTTCTCCCGTTCTTCTTCCTCAATTTGCTGAAGCATAGGATCAAGTCTCTTACGCGTCTCTGACGTGATCGGTTCATCACCGACAAATCTTCTTTCAAAAAATAATTCCTTAGGTGTAGGCGGTATAGGAAACATATCGTCATAATTCCCTTCGTAAGGATGTAGCTGTTTATCAACCTCTCGATTTTTCGCTACAGCACCGAAAACTTCTTTCCCTAAAGCATCCAGTTTGTGGACAACTGGCTCGTCTTCTTTCTTATACTTCTCGTATTCTGTTGTCGGTTTCATCTTCCACTTTTTTTGAACTGACTTTTCAGCTGTTGGAACTTCTTCCTGTTCTTCTTTACTTCTTTAACAAGCGTTTGATTGTGCTTTGCAAACATCTTTATTTAAGGAGAAAATTTAAAAGATGCGCGTTTACGTCTCACGTTTTACGTTTACGTCTCACGTCTCACTATTTTGCGGGTCTCGACTATAATGGTGGCCCAATCGTTGATGTTCCTATATTCACACTATATCACTCCAATATACGAAGCATGTTAGCACTTGATGTAGAGAATTGGGTTGGCGCCATTAAATTGTATTGTAGCTGTTGCTGCTGCTGCTGGCTGGTTCACTGCTGTATCTTGATGTTCATGTTGGCTCTATATGTATTCGTCTAGGGGTAAAAAGATGAGGTCCCGTGTTGTTGATGTGCTTGTTGATAAATAATGAACGACAGAATAAGTGAACTTCAACTATTTATTGGCATGGTAGCCATCCATCTTAACTCCGCCGACCACCCAAAGACGTTGTCACAGTGCAGAGTAACACTTCTTTTACAACATCTTTGGACCGTTTTTCCACATCAGATAATAACATACACACTTTACAAAATTTCTGTCAAGACTGAGCTGACGAGGCTTCTAGCTGCTTGTATTTATAACCTCGTCAAAGAACGACTAAGAAGAGATGTGGTTTATAAGTCAGGCATCCATCTGCTATCGTAAGTTGTGCAAAAGAGTTATTAATTTACATCGAGTGACATAATTTAATAGGTCATTAAAATGACAGACAGATTTGTCAACCTGTCAGAACAATTCTTTGTTGCAAAAAGGCCGTTTTTCAAAGGTACATCTATTGACTTCTCTCATTTGCATACATAAGTAAATTACGTGAATAATTAAAAACTACAGTGGTTCTCGTTTAAAATAGATGTGTTTACATGAATAGTGAGTGAAAATAGTCCTAGTGAATAAATAGGTTTCACTGGATAATTTTTATTTAAGGAGATCCAAAATACGTAAGTTCACAAATATTATTCGTATTTCATATTAATTATTTCAGTTGAATATAGTGCTTTTACATAAAGACATCTGCTGTATCAGTGTTCAAGTGATGTTACTTTTGTGTGGGTCAGTTATTATTTATATTTCAATGGGTTGACTGTTTATGTAGGCATGTTATGCAATCATTGCTAACATACACAATTACTTTTCTATTATCATAATTGCTAGTTAAACTTGTTGAATTAGGAGGGTATCGCATACTTGGTTATAATAAAGCCTTTAATAGGTTACGTTACACACCCATCACAAAAATGCAGGCACACACGTGGACGACACATTAATGTTATTGCAACGTGTCCCTCTTTCCGTCGAAACGACGTGTGGATGGTGCAATGCGTTTGCAATTTAGTATGACGCGTGTGTCCCTCTTTCCGTCTTTTCGACGGATGATAGCACTCACTACGTTTCAAGTTTACTGTTATTTTTACTACTGTTAAATTAAGGATTCTGTCATACGAGGATCATTTAGTAATTAAAGAGAGAAATTGGTCTGGGGAAAAAACTGTTAGTAGGGCAAATTTGGTACTTTTTTGGCTTTAAGTTGGCACAACTGCGATGAACCCTGATGAGCTCATGTATGAACATTGTTTTGTTTACAGCCTCAAAGATGCATTTCAAGACGGCAAGTCCGCTTGAAACGTCCACATTAGCTGAACAACATTCTGTTATTCGTTTTTTACTTGCTGAAGGCGAGAAACCGGTGAATATATACTGTAGAATGTCTAAGGGGTATTTTGAAGGTTGTATGAAGCGTGCAAATTTTTACAAATGGGTAGAGCAGTTCAGAAATGGTCGCGGCTCTGACGAACACCGTTCTGGCCGACCAGTTGCAGTTTCAACTCCCTCACTTGAAAGTCGAATTGATGACATTATTCGCGCCGACAGCCGTGTGACTGTGGAAATGATAATTGATAAGGTTCAAGTTAGTACTGGTACAGTTCATAACATTATCTGTAACAAGCTGAAGTACTGCAAAACATGTGCAAGATGGGTCCCAAAGGAAACAAGGTTGAGAGTGTGCACAGAACTAAAGGAACGTTATGAAAGAGAAGGTGAGCACTTCCTCGACAAAGTTTTTATTGTGATGAAACTTGGGTTCGCTAGTGTGAGCCAGAATCAAAAAGACGAAGCATGGAGTGGAAGCACACCAAGCATCAGCAGGAAAAGTAATGCTGACGGTGGTTTGGGATGCTGAAGGTCCAGCTTTTTGTGATTATCTCAAAGAGTGGCGTTCAATGAACAGCCAATAACACTCGGATTTGCTTTCAAACAAGGTGGAGAGACGTCGTGGATCTCAGAGGAGAGGTGTGGTTCTCCAACAAGACAACGCACGTCCTCATATTGCTCAACTAACCCGTGAAAAAATCGACAAAATGGGCTGGGAAGTACTGCCTCATCCCCTTTACATTCCTGAGTTAGCAGCTAGTGATTGCAATTTGTTTGGTGCACTGAAGGAGGCATTACGTGGGATGAGGTTCCAGGACAACGATGACGTGAAAATGTTTTTGGGAAATTGGTTCAAACATCAAGATAAAATGTTCTTTGCAGGCGGAATAAAAAAGCTTGAAACCCGTTGGAACAAGTGCATTAATGTTCAAGGGGATTATGATGAAAAGCAGAAAAAAGTATTGTTTTGTAAATATAAACGCTTTTATCTCCAGACCAATTTGTCTCTTTCTTTATTGAATGACCCTCGTATCTGTCTGGTAAAAGAATCTTACACTCGCCATCGAGCTCTAGAGATGTTAGAGATGTTTTATATCCGTATCTTGTATTTACGCTGCTGGCGTTTATACTTTTGTATGAACGTCCTTCTTCTAACTCGCTAAGCCTCTTATGACACACTGGCGCGTTCACGTTATTGAGGTTCGCCTTCAACTGATTTCGTTCCATTTTTACTATACTTTACAGGGTGTTACAAAAAGATACGGCCAAACTTTGAGGAAACATTCCTCACACACAAAGAAAGAAAATATGTTATGTGGACATGTGTCCGTAAACGCTTACTTTCCATGTTAGAGCTCATTTTATTACTTCTCTTCAAATCACATTAATCATGGAATGGAAACACACACCAACAGAACGTACCAGCGTGACTTCAAACACTTTGTTACAGGAAATGTTCAAAATGTCCTCCGCTAGTGAGGATACGTGCATCCACCCTCCGTCGCACGGAATCCCTGATGCGCTGATGCGGCCCTGGAGAATGGCGTATTGTATCACAGCCGTACACAATACGAGCACGAAGAGTCTCTACATTTGGTACCGGGGTTGCGTAGACGAGAGCTTTCAAATGCCCCCATAAATGAAAGTCGAGAGGGTTGAGGTCAGGAGAGCGTGGAGGCCACGGAATTGGTCCGCCTCTATCAATCCGTCGGTCGCCGAATCTGTTGTTGAGAAGCGTACGAACATTTCGACTGAAATGTGCAGGAGCTCCATCATGCATGAACCACATGTTTTGTCGTACTTGTAAAGGCACATGTTCTAGCAGCACAGTATGAAATCATGGCGGTGAATCGAGGAAGTACAGTACATACTGACGAAACTAAAATGAACTCTAACATGGAAATTAAGCGTTTCCGGACACATGTCCACATAACATCTTTTCATTATTTGTGTGTGAGGAATGTTTCCTGAAAGTTTGGCCGTACCTTTTTGGAACACCCTCTATATGGATTTATCGGTTCTAGTTACACGAAAGTATTCTTTAAAAGTCTTCGTTATTCTCTTGAATGAAAAAGATGGTTTTGGGCAATTTATACCAAATTATGACAGTTCAGATTTACCTGCTCTCACTAAAATGTTCGAGAATTCATTGTGTTCGTAGAATACGCCGTGCCTGAAGAAGCACAACGTGCCATTTATGTATCTAAATATAGTCTAAGGCCGACGGTATGCCAGGAAAACATTTACTGATAACGCTATAGACCTTTACTCTAAAGCTGCATTCGTCTATTTCTGCACAGTAGACATCGTCAAAAAAAAAAAAAAAAAATGAAAAATAAAAACTTTCTGTCTGAATAAGTGTGTAACGCTGCGTAGACGACAGAGTTTTGCCGCAGGCCTATATCAGACACTTTTTTAGGGTAGCCAGCTTCTAGCGCTAAACTCGTAACTTGAATCACGAGTGTCATGCTATTAACAATCAACACGACTTGACCTGAAGGCCTCTGATAAACAGCTGATATATTTTTGAAATTCTGCAGTAGAAATCTTAACCAGACTATGAGTAGCAGAGGTTTAGTAGCAGCCTGCTCGTCATTATTAATAAGAGCGTTCATCCAAATCCTTCTTCCGTGGAAAATGTACAAGAATTCGTCCACAATAACACAACTTGAGAAGGGAGTGAGACAGGGTTGTAGAGTCTCCCCGATGTTATTCAATCTGTATATTGAGCAAGCAGTAAAGGAAACAAAAGAAAAATGTGGAGTAGGTATTAAAATCGAGGGAGAAGAAATAAAAACTTTGTAATTCTGTAAGAGACGACAAAGGACTTGGAAGAGCAGTTGAACGGAATGGACAGTGTCTTGAAACAAGGATATAAGATGAACATCAACAAAAGCAAAACGAGGATAATGGAAAGTAGTCTAATTAAGTCAGGTGATGCTGAGGGAATTAGATTAGGAAATGAGACGCTTATAGTAGTAAAGGAGTTTTGCTATTTTGGGAGCAAAATAACTGATGATGGTCGAAGTAGAGAGGATATAAAATATAGACTGGCAATGGCAAAGAAAGCGTTTCTGAAGAATAGAAATTTGTTGACATCGAATATAGATTTAAGTGTCAGGAAGTCGTTTCTGAAAGTATTTGTATGGAGTGTAGCCATGTATGGAAGTGAAACATGGACGATAAATAGTTTGGACAAGAAGAGAATAGAAGCTTTCGAAATGTGGTGCTACAGAAGAATGTTGAAGATTAGGTGGATAGATCACCTAACTAATGAGGAGGTATTCAATAGGATTGGGGAGAAGAGAAGTTTGCGGCACAACTTGACTAGAAGAAGGGATCGGTTGGTAGGACATGTTCTGAGGCATCAAGGGACCACCAATTTAGTATTGGAGGGCAGCGTGGAGGGTAAAAATCTTAGAGGGAGACCAAGAGATGGATACACTAAACAGATTCAGAAGGATGTAGGCTGCAGTAGGTATTGGGAGATGAAGGAGCTTGCACAGGATAGAGTAGCATGGAGAGCTGCATCTACATCTACATCTACATCTATACTCCGCGAGCCACCTTACGGTGTGTGGCGGAGGGTACTTATTGTACCACTATCTGATCCCCCCTTCCCTGTTCCATTCACGAATTGTGCGTGGGAAGAACGACTGCTTGTAAGTCTCCGTATTTGCTCTAATTTCTCGGATCTTTTCGTTGTGATCATTACGCGAGATATATGTGGGCGGTAGTAATATGTTGCCCATCTCTTCCCGGAATGTGCTCTCTCGTAATTTCGATAATAAACCTCTCCGTAGTGCGTAACGCCTTTCTTGAAGTGTCCGCCACTGGAGCTTGTTCAGCATCTCCGTAACGCTCTCGCGATGACTAAATGTCCCCATGACGAATCGCGCTGCTTTTCGCTGGATCATGTCTATCTCTTCTATTAATCCAACCTGGTAAGGGTCCCATACTGATGAGCAATACTCAAGAATCGGACGAACAAGCGTTTTGTAAGCTACTTCTTTCGTCGATGAGTCACATTTTCTTAGAATTCTTCCTATGAATCTCAACCTGGCGCCTGCTTTTCCCACTATTTGTTTTATGTGATCATTCCACTTCAGATCGCTCCGGATAGTAACTCCTAAGTATTTTACGGTCGTTACCGCTTCCAATGATTTACCACCTATGGCATAATCGTACTGGAATGGATTTCTGCCCCTATGTATGCGCATTATATTACATTTATCTACGTTTAGGGAAAGCTGCCAGCTGTCGCACCATGCATTAATCCTCTGCAGGTCTTCCTGGAGTACGTACGAGTCTTCTGATGTTGCTACTTTCTTGTAGACAACCGTGTCATCTGCAAATAGCCTCACGGAGCTACCGATGTTGTCAACTAAGTCATTTATGTATATTGTAAACAATAAAGGTCCTATCACGCTTCCTTGCGGTACTCCCGAAATTACCTCTACATCTGCAGATTTTGAACCGTTAAGAATGACATGTTGTGTTCTTTCTTCTAGGAAATCCTGAATCCAATCACAAACCTGGTCCGATATTCCGTAAGCTCGTATTTTTTTCACTAAACGTAAGTGCGGAACCGTATCAAATGCCTTCCTGAAGTCCAGGAATACGGCATCAATCTGCTCGCCAGTCTCAGGAGTGAAGACCACAACAACAACAACACAACTTCCAAACTGCTTGATTTTGGTTCTTTTTCAGGCGCTGCTGGCGTCGGCGGCTGTGTAGGCTCACAATCAGCAAGAGCAGCAAGTGTCCCGTATAAACTTTGAATGCCGCTTATATCGTCTTCAGATAGCTACATGATGGTGTTGTTGTATAGCGCGTACATCATTGACTCAGCGACGTCGGAATGGGCACAACCTAGCGTGTGGCCATTTTCGTGAACCAAGACAGCGATCAAGTTAGTTTGTCAAGAAGGCGTATTATTGTCCACTTCCATGTGCTAGTATTCATCCTGACCACCATGACTTTCAATAGGGTCGTTGTACAAATTAGGGTAATCTGCAAGAGCCAGTATGCTACCTCTCCCGTCAAAACTTCGTTGGCAGAATTGCAGTACTGAATTTTGCCTTCCGTAAGCTCCTCTCTTGTTCGAAATGACAGTATCAGGATTTCGGTTGCTGTTCTCAAAAGTAAGCTCTGTGTGGTGCTGCCAAATTTTAAAAGCTGCGTCAGCTGCCTGCAACATTTTTCTTGTGGCAAGACAGTAATGCCATTTTACTTTCTTCATGTTCAATTTGTAGATGTGTTTAGTAAAGCTCAAAACGTTATTTTCCGCGCCACATCTCGGTTTCTTCTTTAATTGCGAAGTTTCGTCCGTCAGCTCGCTATTACCTAGTAGATTATATTTGTGTCGAAATAACGTAAGTGCTTCTTTGAACGCTTCTTCACTCAATTTAGAAAGCTGATCTTCTTGGGCAGCCAAATAACCAAATTTGTGCAAGTACTTTATTGCTGCTTCATCTAGAGCAGATATTAATAAGAGTAAAAATATCGAAACTACAATTATTCTGTTCATGGAAAAATTTTTATTGTTATTTTTTATTCACGTCATTTTTCATGGATGTCTGCATCCAAATATATAGAGTATGTGTTCAAAAGCATCTGGACACCCGGCTGAAAATGACTTGCAAGTTCGTGACATCGGTAATGTTGGAATCCAATATGGTGTTGGCCCACCCTTAGCCTTGATGACAGCTTCCAATCCCGCAGGCTACGTTCAGTCAGGTGCTGGAAGGTTTCTTGGGGAATGGCGGTCCATTCTTCACAGAATGCTGCACTGAGGAGAGGTATTGATGTCGGTCAGTGAGGCCTGGCACGAAGTCGGCGTTCCAAAACATCCCAAAGGTGTTCTGTAGGATTCAGGTCAGGACTCTGTGCAGGCCAGTCCATTACAGGGACGTTATTGTCGTGTAACCACTCCGCCACAGGCCGTGCATTACAGACAGGTGCTCGATCGCATTGAAAGGTGCAATCGCCACCCCCGAATTGCTCTTCAACAGTGGGAAGCAAGACAATACTTAAAACATCAATGTAGGCCTGTGCTGTGATAGTGCCATGCAAAACAACAAGGGGTGCAAGCCCCTCCATGGAAAACACGACCACACCATAACACCACCGCCTCCGAATTTTACTGTTGGCGCTACACACGCTGCCAGATGACGTTCACATCCTGCAATCGGACCGCCACATCGAGTATCGTGATTCGTCTCTCCAGATAACGTTTTTCCACAATTCAGTCGTCCAATGTTTACGCTCCTAGTCTGGAGCCGCGCGACCGCTACGGTCGCAGGTTCGAATTCTGCCTCGAGCATGGATGTGTGTGATGTCCTTAGGTTAGTTAGGTTTAAGTAGTTCTAAGTTCTAGGGGACTGATGGCCATAGGGTTAAGTCCCATAGTGCTCAGAGCCATTTGAACCATTTTAGGCTCCTTACACCACGCGAGGCATTGTTTGGCATTTACCAGCATGATGTGTGGCTTATGATTTCAACTGGCGGCGGTCTCTGTCAGTCAACAGACGAGGTCGGCCTGTACGGTTTTGGGCCATCCGGATCGTATAATAAAATAGAATCAGTTATAGATATCAGCAACATGCAACTTACATTCAACAACAAGGAAGTGCAAACTATCCAGGACAATGAGAACAGTCCATGGTTCAAGGCCAAAGATGTGTCTGAAATTTTTTAGTATAAAAATACTGGCGATGCAAATACGTCAACACGTAGAAGTTGATGGCAAAGTGAGATGTGAAAGAATTTTTAACCCCCGAGATTTATGGGGGTTAAGGGGCAACGGAAAATCATCAATATTTATCAACGAAGCACGACTGTATTCACTGATCTTCTCATCCAAGAAAGAAGAGGCTAAGCAGTTTAAAAAGTGGCTCACATGATGTCTTACCATCAATCAGAAAATATGGTGAGTACAAGACGTATCAAAGCCAAATTACTCACTTGGAAAATATGAACAGAATTCGCGAAGAGCACATTCAAAATTTAAATGGAATAGTTGATAGAGCTGTAAGGAACTTTACTTGAATTATTACCTCATGTTGTTGCTAGAACAGTCAATGAAAATTTGAGACTGAAATGATTTGACGATGATTGCGACTACACTTACTATGACATCCTAGTGGAGAGAAGAAATTTGCAACAACATTTGTACGGCGTAATGGACAGACATCCAAACAGAGAAGAAATTCTGAGGCTCGAGTACAATCCAAATTCGATAAATTTGTACCAAAAATGAAGGAAAACTTGAGTATCGACTACCACATGAACTACACTACTGGCCATTAAAATTGCTACACCAAGAAGAAATGCAGATGATAAACGGGTATTCATTGGACAAATATATTATACTAGAACTGACATGTGATTACATTTTCACCCAATATGGGTGCATACATCCTGAGAAATCAGCACCCAAAACCTCTGGCCGTAATAACGGCCTTGATACGCGTGGGGATTGAGTCAAACTGAGCTCGGATGGCGTGTACAGGTACAGCTGCCCATGCAGCTTCGACACGATACCGTAGTTCATCTAGAGTAGTGACAGGCGTATTGTGACGAGCCAGTTGCTCGGCCACCACTGACCAGACGTTTTCAATTGGTGAGACATCTGGAGAATGTACTGGCCAGGCAGCAGTCGAACATTTTCTGTATCCAGATAGGCCCGTACAGGAGCTGCATTATCCTGCTGAAATGTAGGGTTTCGCAGGGATCGAATGAAGGGTAGAGCCACGGGTCGTAACACATCTGCAATGTAACGTCCACTGTTCAAAGTGCCTTCAGTGGAAACAAGAGGTGACCGAGACGTGTAACCAATGGCATCCCATACCATCACGCCGGGTGATACGCCAGTATGGCGATAACGAATACACGCTTCCAATGTGCATTCACCGCGATGTCGCAAAACACGGATGCGACCATCGTGATGCTGTAAACAGAACCTGGACTCATCCGAAAAAATGACGTTTTGCCATTCGTGCACCCAGATTCGTCGTTGAGTTTACCATCGCAGGCACTCCTGTCTGTGATGCAGCGTCAAGGGTAACAGCTGGTAGTCCATGCTGCTGCAAACGTCGTCGAACTGTTCGTGCAGATTGTTGTCTCGCAAACATCCCCATCTGTTGACTCAGGGATCGAGGCGTGGTTGCACGATCCGTTACAGCCATGCGGATAACATGCCTGTCATCTCGACTGCTAGTGATACGAGGCCGTTGGGATCCAGCACGGCGTTCCGTATTACCCTCCTGAACCCACCGATGCCATATTCTGCTACCAGACATTGGATCTCGACCAACGGGAGCAGCAATGTTGCGATACGATAAACTGGAATCGCGATAGGCTACAACCCGACCTTTATCAGTCGGAAACGTGATGTTATGCATTTCTACTGCTTACAGAAGGCATGACAACAACGTTTCACCAGGCAACGCCGGTCAACTGCTGTTTATGTATGAGAAATCGGTTGGAAACTTTCCTCATGTCAGCACGTTGTAGGTGTCGCCACCGGCACCAACCTTGTGTGAATACTCGGAAAAGCTAATCATTTGCGTATCACACCATCTTCTTCCTGTCGGTTAAATTTGGCGTCTGTAGAACGTCATCTTCATGGTGTAGCAATTTTAGTGGCCAGTAGCGTATTTCAATATGAAGGATGACTAGACGCAAGACGAACTGATTAATGATATCAAATATCTCCATGAGGCTACGTTGTCGGCATAATTTTAATGGATCGAAATCCATTAAAATTGTGGTTGCAGGTCATTCTTTTTGCGTACAAGTGTTCACACAGTCATAGTTTGCATTGTACCATCCACCTGTCGTTTCCACGGAAAGAACGAGGCCGGCCGGAGTGGTCGTGCGGTTCTAGGCGCTGCAGTCTGAAACCGCGAGACCGCGACGGTCGCAGGTTCGAATCCTGCCTCGGGCATGGATGTGTGTGATGTCCTTAGGTTAGTTAGGTTTAAGTAGTTGTAAGTTCTAGGGGACTGATGACCACAGAAGTCGGATAGTGCTCAGAGCTTTTGAACCATTTTGAAAGAGGGACACGCGTTGCAATAACATTGATGTGTTGTCCACGTGTGTGCCTGCATTTTTGTGCTTATTTATTGCAAGAGCATTTAGTGTATCGTCAATCTACAATAGCTAAAGCTATGAATCACGCGCCAGCCTAGCGATAACAGAGAAGATAGCGGTGAGGGGCAATGGCCTTGGCGGTTACGCCGCCGCTGCTATCGCGGAAGTTTGTCACCCGTGCCCACACGCGCGTATAACTCAGAAACGTTGCGGTGTCTCGAAAAACTGAACAGTCTAAATTTCAAAATATAATTTCTGCTCAGAGTTAAAGGCTTATACAAAATGAAAAAGGACGATCTTGTCGATGCTATAGAGAAGACTTATCCACAGCATCGACAAGCGGCTTATTTAAACAAATTTTCTAACAAAACTGTACGTGAGTTGAAGCGGATTGCAAAGGAAAATAGAGGGTTTCCAAATTCACACAGAAATAGTTTGGTGGCTCTTATAGATGCAGAGACAATTTTTAAAGAAAATCAGCAACATTCAATTTACAACAGAATTGTTAGATGGCAAATACATAATCACGAGTGAGGAAAAAGAATGGTAAGAAAAAATGGTGAGAAAAAAATAGGTCAGCTTCTTCCATTTAAACCCGATGTATTTAGTACGCTGAAGAAAAAAAAAAAGAAGCTACGTAATGAAGAACCACGTGAACAAAAACTAGGCCAAATTTTTCCATTTAAGCAAAAGGTGTTCACTTTACTGAAAGAAGAGAAATTACCATTCGAAATTAAGCCATGTGAACGAATGATATTGCGTAAAAAATATAACATTTCAGAGACATCTTACAGTATTAAGATTAAGAACTTGAAAGACGATCCATCCGAACAGATGAAAGCAGTCAGACAAGCCGTACACGCTACAATAAAACGTGTAAGAAAATTAACTGAGATCAAGAAAAGTGATGAAATGAGGATCGTGCCTGAAAATGAGTCTTTTAATCTCGTAATATCATCGAAGCGTAACGTAAATGTCAGTGCTTCACGGCTACTTGTACAGACTGAAACAATTGTCACATCTAACGAAAATGCAGCATGCAGCTTTACTGTATGGATAAATGATGATGGCGTCCTCTTGGGTAAAATATTCCGCAGGTAAAATAGTCCCCCATTCGGATCTCCGGGCGGGGACTACTCAAGAGGACGTCGTTATCAGGAGAAAGAAAACTGGCGTTCTACGGATCGGAGCGTGGAATGTCAGATCCCTTAATCGGGCAAGTAGATTAGAAAATTTAAAAAGGGAAATGGATAGGTTAAAGTTAGATATAGTAGGAATTAGCGAAGTTCGGTGGCAGGAGGAACAAGACTTTTGGTCAGGTGTATACAGGGTTATAAATACAAAATCAAATAGGGGTAATGCAGGTTTAATAATGAATAGAAAAATAGGAGTTCGGGTAAGCTACTACAAACAACATAGTGAACGCATTATTGGGGCCAAGACAGACACGAAGTCCACGCCTACAACAATTGTGCAAGTTTATATGCCAACTAGCTCTGCAGATGACGAAGAAATTGATGAAATGTATGATGAGATAAACGAAATTATTCAGGTAGTGAAGAGAGACGACAATTTAATAGTCATGGGTGATTGGAATTCGAGAGTAGGAAAAGGGAGAGAAGGAAACATAGTGGGTGAATATGGATTGGGGCTAAGAAACGAAAGAGGAAACCGCCTGGTAGAATTTTGCACAGAGCATAACTTAATCATAGCTAACACTTGGTTCAAGAATCATGAAAGAAGGTTGTATACATGGAAGAACCCTGGAGATACTAGAAGATATCAGATAGATTATATAATGGTAAGACAGAGATTTAGGAACCAGGTTTTAAATTGTAAGACATTTCCAGGGGCAGATGTGGACTCTGACCACAATCTATTGGTTATGAACTGTAGATTAAAACTGAAGAAACTGCAAAAAGATGGGAATTAGAGGAGATGGGACCTGGATAAACTGAAAGAACCAGAAGCTGTAGAGGGTTTCAGGAAGTGCATAAAGAACAATTGACAAGAATGGGGGAAAGAAATACAGTAGAAGAAGAATGGATAGCTTTGAGGGATGAAGTGGTGAAGGCAGCAGAGGATCAAGTAGGTAAAAAGACAAGGGCTAGTAGAAATCCTTGGGTGACAGAAGAAATACTGAATTTAATTGATAAAAGGAAGAAAATATAAAACTGCAGTAAATGAAGCAGGCAAAAAGGAATACAAACGTCTCAAAAATGAGATCGACAGGAAGTGCAAAATGGCTAAGCAGGGTTGGCTTGAGGACAAATGTAAGGACGCAGAGGCTTACCTCACTAGGGGTAAGATAGGTACTGCCTACAGGAAAATTAAAGAGACCTTTGGAGAAAAGAGAACCACTTGTATGAATATCAAGGGCTCAGATGGAAACCCAGTTATAAGCAAAGAAGGGAAAGCAGAAAGGCGGAAGGAGTATATAGAGGGACTATACAAGGGCGATGTTCTTGAGGACAATATTATGGAAATGGAAGAGGATGTAGATGAAGATGAAATGGGAGATATGATGCTGCGTGAAGAATTTGATAGAGCACTGAAAGATCTAAGTCGAAACAAGGCACCGGGAGTAGACAACATTCCATTAGAACTACTGACAGCCTTGGGAGAGCCAGTCCTGACAAAACTCTACCATCTGGTGAGCAAGATGTATGAGATAGGCGAAATACCCTCAGACTTCAAGAAGAATATAATAATTCTAATCCCAAACAAAGCAGGCGTTGATAGATGTGAAAATTACCGAACTGTCAGTTTAATAAGTCACGGCTGCAAAATACTAACGCGAATTCTATACAGAAGAATGGAAAAACTGGTAGAAGCCGACCTCGGGGAAGATCAGTTTGGATTCCGTAGAAATATGGGAACACGTGAGGCAATACTGACCCTACGACTTATCTTAGAAGCTAGATTAAGAAAAGGCAAACCTACATTTCTAGTATTTGTAGACTTGCAGAAAGCTTATGACAATGTTGACTGGAATAATTTCTTTCAAATTATGAAGGTGGCAGGGGTAAAATATAGGGAGCGAAAGGCTATTTACAATTTGTACAGAAAGCAGATGGCAGTTATAAGAGTCGAGGACATGAAAGGGAAGCAGTGGTTGGAAAAGGAGTGAGACAGGGTTGTAGCCTCTCCCCGATGTTATTCCATCTGTATATTGAGCAAGCAGTAAAGGAAACAAAAGAAAAATTCGGAGTAGGTATTAAAATCCATGGAGAAGAAATAAAAACTTTGAGGTACGCCGATGACATTGTAATTCTGTCAGAGACAGCAAAGGACTTGGAAGAGCTGTTGAACGGAATGGACAGTGTCTTGAAGGGAGCATATAAGATGAACATCAACAAAAGCAAAACAAGGATAATGGACTGTAGTCGAATTAAGTCGGGTGATGCTGAGGGAATCGGATTAGGAAATGAGACACTAAAAGTAGTAAACGAGTTTTGCTATTTGGGGAGCAAAATAACTGATGATGGTCGAAGTAGAGAGGATATAAAATGTAGACTGGTAATGGCAAGGAAAGAGTTTCTGAAGAAGAGAAATTTGTTGACATCGAATATAGATTTAAGTGTCAGGAAGTCGTTTCTGAAAGTATTTGTATAGAGTGTAGCCATGTATGGAAGTGAAACATGGACGATAAATAGTTTGGACAAGAAGAGAATAGAGGCCTTTGAAATGTGGTGCTACAGAAGAATGCTGAAGATTAGATGGGTAGATCACGAAACTAATGAGGAAGTATTGAATAGGATTGGGGAGAAGAGGAGTTTGTGGCACAACTTGACTAGAAGAAGGGATCGGTTGGTAGGACATGTTCTGAGGCATCAAGGGATCACCAATTTAGTATTGGAGGGCAGCGTGTAGGGTAAAAATCGTAGAGGGAGACCAAGAGATGAATACACCAAGCAGATTCAGAAGGATGTAGGCTGCAGTACATATTGGGAGATGAAGAAGCTTGCACAGGATAGAGTAGCATGGAGAGCTGCACCAAACCAGTCTCAGGACTGAAGACCACAACAACAACAACAACAACAACGAAAATGTAGACGTAAGTTATACCACATTTCATTTTGAAGTCTATGAAACCCGAGGGCTCTTCAATAAAGAATGATTTTGTTTTGACGACACGCCTTTACTGATCCTCATAATTTTGATGGTCCTCCTCAAGGTAGTCTCCCATGAGTGCGATGCAATTGTCCCACCGTTCCTGCCAGTCTTCAAATATATGCTGGAAACCATTTTTTGAGAAGTTCTTCAAAATCGCCTCCGCAGTCTTCACCGTTGCTTCTGATGATTGATAATGCCTCCCACGAAGGCGTTTCTTCGTGTTCAAGTCACATGGGGCTATATCCGGACTGTAGGGAGGGTGAGGGATGCGCTTCGCGTTGATCTCTGCAAGATATTCAGCAACAACGTTGGCAATATGCGGCCGCGCATTATCGTGGGGCAGCATCCATCCTGCTTCACGGAAATGTGGTCATTTGCGCCTGATATTGAAGTGCAATGTTCTCAGTACATCCCTGTAGTATTGTCCAGTTACTGATGTGTGTGCAGGTACAACATGCTCATAAACCACTACATGAATATCAAAGAATGAGATGACCACAACCTTCCCCGCAGAAGCAAACACCTTTGCTTTTTGGGGAGTTGGTGATGCAGGAGATTTCCACACTGAGCTTTGCTGTTTGCTCCCAGGATCAGAATGATGTAGCCAAGTTTAATCAGCAGTGATTTGAAAGAAACTCCGGATCTTCCTCTAACCTCAACTTTAACTGCACGCAGGCCTGCACAGGAATGTCCTTTCGTTCCGAAATCAACAGTCCTGGAAACCACCGCGCACAAACACAGGTCGTGTGTAATTTCTCTGTCACCAACGTGTGGGTGGCAGCCAATGAAATGTTCAGTACTTCGAAAGTGATCTTAAGATAATTCCTCGATCCTCTCTCACAGCACCAGTGTTGATGTTTTCTTCCGTAAGAGCAGTAACTGGAGCACCGGGTCCACCTTTCTTTGAAACTGATTGTCTCCCCTTTTTAAACATTTTAAACTACGTTCGAGCAGTGCTGTAGGGAAGAACAGACTATCCATAGGCCTCCTGTAACATTGCAGCGGTAGGAGATACCGAACACGTCTGACCTTGCCTACCTAGGCGGGAACCAGGAGTCCCAACAATGAAACTACTACGGCATGTTTGTTGCACATTCAGCTAACAGAATATCATAGGATTAAATTTTAGCTCGAGAAATTATGACCATAAAAAATTATGATCATTCTTTATTGAACAGCCCTCGTACCTCGAGGAAAAGCACGAAATGCATGAAAATACACTCCTGGAAATGGAAAAAGGAACACATTGACACCGGTGTGTCAGACCCACCATACTTGCTCCGGACACTGCGAGAGGGCTGTACAAGCAATGATCACACGCACGGCACAGCGGACACACCAGGAACCGCGGTGTTGGCCGTCGAATGGCGCTAGCTGCGCAGCATTTGTGCACCGCCGCCGTCAGTGTCAGCCAGTTTGCCGTGGCATACGGAGCTCCATCGCAGTCTTTAACACTGGTAGCATGCCGCGACAGCGTGGACGTGAACCGTATGTGCAGTTGACGGACTTTGAGCGAGGGCGTATAGTGGGCATGCGGGAGGCCGGGTGGACGTACCGCCGAATTGCTCAACACGTGGGGCGTGAGGTCTCCACAGTACATCGATGTTGTCGCCAGTGGTCGGCGGAAGGTGCACGTGCCCGTCGACCTGGGTCCGCAGCGACGCACGGATGCACGCCAAGACCGTAGGATCCTACGCAGTGCCGTAGGGGACCGCACCGCCACTTCCCAGCAAATTAGGGACACTGTTGCTCCTGGGGTATCGGCGAGGACCATTCGCAACCGTCTCCATGAAGCTGGGCTACGGTCCCGCACACCGTTAGGCCGTCTTCCGCTCACGCCCCAACATCGTGCAGCCCGCCTCCAGTGGTGTCGCGACAGGCGTGAATGGAGGGACGAATGGAGACGTGTCGTCTTCAGCGATGAGAGTCGCTTCTGCCTTGGTGCCAATGATGGTCGTATGCGTGTTTGGCGCCGTGCAGGTGAGCGCCACAATCAGGACTGCATACGACCGAGGCACACAGGGCCAACACCCGGCATCATGGTGTGGGGAGCGATCTCCTACACTGGCCGTACACCACTGGTGATCGTCGAGGGGACACTTAATAGTGCACGCTACATCCAAACCGTCATCGAACCCATCGTTCTACCATTCCTAGACCGGCAAGGGAACTTGCTGTTCCAACAGGACAATGCACGTCCGCATGTATCCCGTGCCACCCAACGTGCTCTAGAAGGTGTAAGTCAACTACCCTGGCCAGCAAGATCCCCGGATCTGTCCCCCATTGAG
The DNA here is from genome assembly GCF_023864275.1 of Schistocerca cancellata. Classification (NCBI taxonomy): domain Eukaryota; kingdom Metazoa; phylum Arthropoda; class Insecta; order Orthoptera; family Acrididae; genus Schistocerca; species Schistocerca cancellata. Next base: position 141,791 of record NW_026047147.1, on the reverse strand, counting down.
CATGTTTGGGACTGGATGAAGCGTCGTCTCACGCGGTCTGCACGTCCAGCACGTACGCTGGTCCAACTGAGGCGCCAGGTGGAAATGGCATGGCAAGCCGTTCCACAGGACTACATCCAGCATCTCTACGATCGTCTCCATGGGAGAATAGCAGCCTGCATTGCTGCGAAAGGTGGATATACACTGTACTAGTGCCGACATTGTGCATGCTCTGTTGCCTGTGTCTATGTGCCTGTGGTTCTGTCAGTGTGATCATGTGATGTATCTGACCCCAGGAATGTGTCAATAAAGTTTCCCCTTCCTGGGACAATGAATTCACGGTGTTCTTATTTCAATTTCCAGGAGTGTACTTAGTATTGCTAATTAATTAGCAAGAGTAGCATAAACAGATCAATAAATACTGATAATTTACGCGGGCCTCGAGCAATAATAACAGCGCTCACCTATGAAACTCGCTATATATTGAATCGTAAATTATCAGACAACGATATCGCATACATTAGGAAAAACCGTAATCTGCAGGAATAATTTGCAAGTGGATTATGTATAAAACTGAGGATTTGATGGTAGTTCATATCATTGTAAAAAATGTGATGTTGCCTTTGATCACAAAAATAAACACACATGCAAAAAAGAGATACAAAATGTGTGTAAATTAGTTTAGGTCGCAGACATGAAGATATGAAAGATAAACAAACAAGGGTTTATTGCAAAAACTGTAACAGATTTTGTTTTAATAAGGAATGCATGGATAACCACGGGTGTGTCTGTGAATCAGTTTACAAGCGCAAAAAGTGGAGTAAGATATGTAGAAGAATCAGCGCAAAAATCGATCACCTCTGTGGATTCTCTGATTGCCGTAATTGTGGTGAAGAATGTGTGAAGACAAGTGAATACGAATGGTACATACAAAGAAGAGAAAGTCTCGGCGCTTACTGCGAGGATTATTGTGCTTGTGACGGTAGAGGTACCAAACGATTTAAAAAATGCACTTACACACAAAAGTACTACTTTTTCGATTTCACCACAACAAGATACAGGAGTACACACGCCAAACTTTACAGCTGAGCATGACTTCAAAGGAAACCGTTACGAATTTAGAAGTAAGGTTGATTTCTGTAAATGGTTGATATCACACAATAACAGAGGCTATACACGTATAGCACACAATGCAAAGGCTTACGACGCGTACTTCATTTTACGGTATTGTGTCAATAATGGCGTTAAGATCAAAACCATTTACCAAGGAACAAAGATTATAAAGTTAAAAATATCCACCATAAACCTTGGAATAATAGACAGCATAAACTTTATCCAAGGAGGTCTTGCAACGTTTCCAAAATATTTGGTTTTTAAAGAGTTGAAAAAGGTTGTTTTCCCCCCTTCTTTAACACACGCGTAAATCAGAATTACGTAGGACAACTTCCGGCAACCAAGTACTGCGTTGTTCATACTATGAAACCTGAAGCTAGAAAAGAGCTCTTAGAATGACACGCTCAGACGGTGAGCGAAAATTACGTGTTTGACTTCGAGAAAGAACTTTCCGAGTACTGCCATTCTGATGTTCATATATTGCGACGTCTGGAATTTAAGAGAAATTTCCAGTATATAACAATCGCAAGTGTGAGTGTTATTAACCCGACACTATAAATAATGTGAATAATGAGATCGACAGGAAGTGCAAAATGGCTAAGCAGGCATGGCTGGAGGACAAATAAAGAGACCTTTGGAGAAAAGAGAACCACTTGTATGAATATCAAGGGCTCAGATGGAACCCCAGTTATAAGCAAAGAAGGGAAAGCAGAAAGGTGGAAGGAGTATATAGAGGGACTATACAAGGGCGATGTTCTTGAGGACAATATTATGGAAATGGAAGAGGATGTAGATGAAGATGAAATGGGAGATATGATGCTGCGTGAAAAATTTGATAGAGCACTGAAAGACCTAAGTCGAAACAGGGCCCCGGGAGTAGACAACATTCCATTAGAACTACTGACAGCCTTGGGAGAGCCAGTCCTGACAAAACTCTACCATCTGGTGAGCAAGATGTATGAGACATGCGAAATTCCCTCAGACTTCAAGAAGAATATAATAATTCCAATCCCAAAGAAAGCAGGTGTTGACAGATGTGAAAATTACCGAACTATCAGTTTAATAAGTCACAGCTGCAAAATACTAACGCGAATTTTTTACAGACGAATGGAAAAACTGGTAGAAGCCGACTTCGGGGAAAATCAGGTTGGATTCCGTAGAAATAAACACGTGAGGCAATACTGACCCTACGACTTATCTTAGATAACAGATTAAGGAAAGGCAAACCTATGTTTCTAGCATTTGTAGACTTAGAGAAAGCGTTTGACAATGTTGACTGGAATAATTTCTTTCAAATTCTGAAGGTGGCAGAGGTAAAATACAGGGAGCGAAAGGCTATTTACAATTTGTACAGAAACCAGATGGCAGTTATAAGAGTCGAGGGGCAAGAAAGGGAAGCAGTGGTTGGGAAGGGAGTGAGACGGGGTTGTAGCCTCTCCCCGATGTTATTCAATCTGTATATTGAGCAAGCAGTGAAGGAAACAAAAGAAAAATTCGGAGTAGATATTAAAATCCATGGAGAAGAAACAAAAACTTTGAGGTTCGCCGATGACATTGTAATTCTGTCAGAGACAGCAAAGGACTTGGAAGAGCAGTTGAACGGAATGGACAGTGTCTTGAAAGTAGGGTATAAGATGAACATCAATAAAAGCAAAACGAGGATAATGGAATGTAGTCGAATGAAGTCAGGTGATGCTGAGGGAATTAGATTAGGAAATGAGACACTTAAAGTAGTAAAGGAGTTTTGCTATTTGGGGAGCAAAATAACTGATGATGGTCGAAGTAGAGAGGATATAAAATGTAGACTGGCAATGGCAAGGAAAGCGTTTCTGAAGAAGAGAAATTTGTTAACATCGAATATAGATTTAAGTGTCAGGAAGTCGTTTCTGAAAGTATTTGTATGGAGTGTAGCCATGTATGGAAGTGAAACATGGACGATAAATAGTTTGGACAAGAAGAGAATAGAGGCCTTTGAAATGTGGTGCTATAGAAGAATGCTGAAGATTAGATGGGTAGATCACGTAACTAATGAGGAAGTATTGGATAGGATTGGGGAGAAGTGAAGTTTATGGCACAACTTGACTAGAAGAAGGGATCGGTTGGTAGGACATGTTCTGAGGCATCAAGGGATCACCAATTTAGTATTGGAGGGCAGCGTGGAGGGTAAAAATCGTAGAGGTAGACCAAGAGATGAATACACTAAACAGATACAGAAGGATGTAGATTGCAGTAGGTACTGGGAGATGAATGAGCTTGCACAGGATAGAGTAGCATGGAGAGCTGCATCAAACCAGTCTCAGGACTGGAGACCACAAGAGCAACAATGGTTTAAATGGCTCTGAGCACTATGGGGCTCAACGGCTGAGGTCATTAGTCCCCTAGAACTTAGAACTAGTTAAACCTAACTAACCTATGGACATCACAAACATCCATGCCCGAGGCAGGATTCGAACCTGCGACCGTAGCGGTCTTGCGGTTCCAGACTGCAGCGCCTTTAACCGCACGGCCACTTCGGCCGGCAACAACAACAACAACAACAACAATGATTCAATGGACGAGCTCTATTTAAATGCAACATATCGCACACAAGATTAAGGGATTGCTGGTTATAGCGTTGTGAAGATGTGGAGTTGTGGGTAGTATGGCAATTTACAAGTCAAATTTTCTTTAACCTAACGCTATTGCTGTAGTCAAAGATCAAAAGAAGGAAATGTTCGGCAAAGAATCGATTGCATGGATGAATACTTTCCCTAATGTACAGCATGCTCTACATGGCGGGGAAGTTACAATATGCGGCGCAGAAGTTGATGGTCAAGACGCAAACACGAAAACAATGTATCAGTATCACGGCTGCTTTTGGCACGGTTGCCCTGAGTGTTATTCACCCGACACTATAAATAATGTGTAGAATGTTTCAATGGGCGAGCTCTATTTAAAGACAACATATCGCACACAAGATTTAAGGAATGCTGGTTATAACGTTGTGGAGATGTGAGTGGAAAAATTCTAAGACTAACAAAGAGAACGTAAATAAAACAACAAAAGTTGTAGAACTACTGAATCCTAGAGACGGAAGAACAGACACTGCTGAATTGAAGGTTTCAGGCAAGAAGCAGCGATACATAGACATCCGCAGTCTTTGAGCTACAGCGATGTTTTACGACAACTATCCTGCAGGTCATCCTGCACACATAATGAAACCAGAAAAATGCGACGAGGAATGGTTTGGTTTTGTTAGATGCAAAGTGGTTGTGCCGCGTGGCTTTTATCATCCTGTGGAACCAGTTAAGCAGAAAAAGCTTTTGTCCGCTCTGCGCGCAAAATGTGTAGAAGATCAAAACTCATCGTTGTTGAAACCACAGTGACGATGAGCGAACATTTGTAGGAACGTGGACAACAACAGAACTCAACAAAGCCATCGAAAAAGGCTATAAAATGCAAGAATTTTACGAGGTATGGCATTTTGCTCGTGTAAGTAACAAACTGTTTAAAGACTACGTAAAAACCTTCATGAAGATCGAACTGGAAACTAGTCCTTTGGAAGATGGTTACACGTCAAATGAAGAATACAGACGAGTTACCAAGAAAAAGCAAGATATCGAGCTTTATGTTAACAATATTGAATCAAACGCAGGCAAATGTGATGTTTCCAAATAAGTCTCAACTCTCTTTGGAGAAAATTTGGACGAAGACTGAATATGACACAAACGGAATTTATAGATAATGCTAGTCGTTGGTATGAACTTTTACTCGATGATGCGATAGATGTTAGTAACGTAATATTCATCAATGAGGAAGTCACTGAAGTTACATACCGTTACAACGATTAGTATGTGGAACATAGTACTAACGTATTCGTTGCCGCCTTCACCACTTCTAACGCTAGGATGAGGCTGTATGATATGCTAACATTGTGATAACATTGTATACTACGAAAAAGACTCTGTTGTTTATATTGATGATGGCAAAAACACTGTGCAAGCAGCTTGCATGCTTGGCGAATGGACAGCTGAATTTGGCAAAGACGATTTTGCCATTGAATGGATAAGCACTCGGCCAAAAAGCTATGCTGAACAAACATATAAAGGCAAACGCTATCAAAATTAAACGCTATACTCTGAACTGAGAAAATTCCGTAAAACTCGACATGAAAACGATGACAGAATTAATACAGATTTCTGAAGATAAGATTATCATAAGTAACAACATGATTACGAGAGATAAGAAGACGAAAAACCTGCTGAATAAATTTATAGCAAAAGAGTTTAAATTTAACTACGATAAGTGCATGCTTCTAGAGGAAAAAGTCGGCATAATTGATGGACTTCCATGGGGATATTAAAGAAAAACTTTGACACATACTAATGGAAACAGTGCTTACAGAATTCATCGATGATCCTGCTCGTTGGTACGAGCTCATACTCGATGACAATATAGAAATAATTAAAAAATGGTTCAAATGGCTCCGAGCACTATGGGACTTAACTTATAAGGTCATCAGTCCCCTAGAACTACTTAAACCTAACTAACCTACGGACATCACACACATCTATGCCAGAGGCAGGATTCGAACCTGCGACCGTAGCGGACGCGCGGTTCCAGACTGTAGCGCCTAGAACCGCTCGGCCACCCCGGCCGGCATAGAAATAATTAATACGGCATTTATCAACGAGGAAATAATGAAGGTGAAATATAAGAACTGCTAAGGATAATTTTATAAGTCAAGGCTTATAAAATTTCAGACTTGTGGTCGCCATAAAGTGGTTGCTGCGGCTTCTGCTGACCGGCCGCGGGTATAAGTCGCATCGAAACAGCGGCTGCAAAAAATTGGTCGAAAAAAAGTGGCTGCCAAACAGTCGTTGCTGGAAAATTGGCCGCGAGAAAGGCGTCAACATTTTTGCTAAAAGTAACCGCTGAAATTATGCAAAAAAGTAGCCGCGAGAAACCGTCAAAAAGTCGCTTCCGAAAAAACTGGAAGCGAAAAAGTAGCTGCTATCTTTTGGACGAAAAGTCGCTTCCCAAATAAAGCGGCCGCGAAAAAGTGGTTGCCGGTTTTTAACGAGAAAGTCCCTTCCCAAAAAAAGTATCCGCGAAAAAGAGATTGCCGGTTTTTACCGAAAAAGTCGCTTGCGATAAAATGCTCCGGCGAAAAAGTGGCTGCTATCTTTTGGACGAAAAGCCGCCTCCGAAAAAAAGTGATGACGAAGAAGTCGCTTCAGAAAAAAGTGGCAGCGAAAAAGGTGTCAATATTCTGCTAAAACAGCGGTCAGTTATCGCCAAAAAAGTCACCGCCGAAATTTTGCAAAAAGGTGATCGTCATCTTTTGGCCGGAAAGTTGAGGGTTTGTCCAGAGCCGCCGCCCTTACTACTGCCCTTTCCCGTACGACCACTTCAGGACTGTACGGTGAATAGCAGCAGTGCGGTAAAACATCAATTCTCCGACATCGCTGCGGCCGGACAAAGATCCTGTAAGAAGGGAGCAACGACGATTGAAGAGAATCGTTCAGCGTGACAGAAGCGAAACCCTTCCGCAAACTGCTGCAGTTTCAATGCTGGGCCGTCAACAAGTGTCAACGTGCGAACCATTTGACGAAATGGAGCCGGAGGCGAACTCATATATCCTTGGTGACTTCACGATACAAGGCTTTACGCCTCGGTTGGGCCCGACGTTGGACTTTTGATGACTGGAAACACGGACGAGTTTCGCTGAATCGATGGACCCTGCATACCAGCAGGGGACTGTCCAAGTTGGTGGAGGCTCTATAATGGTGTGGAATGTTCAAATGTGTGTGAAATCTTATGGGACTTAACTGCTAAGGTCATCAGTCCCTAAGCTTACATACTACTTAACCTAAATTATCCTAAGGACAAACACACACACCCATGCCCGAGAGAGGACTCGGACCTCCCCCAGGACTAGCCGCACAGTCCATGACTGCAGCGCCACAGACCGCTCGGCTAATCCCGCGCGGCAATGGTGTGAAGCGTGTGCAGTTGCAGTGATATGCGACTCCTGATACGTCTAGATTCGACTCTGACAGGTGACACGTACGTAAGCACCGTGTCTGATCACCTGCATCCACTCATGTCGATTGTGCATTCCGAAGAACTCGGGCAATTCCAGCAGGACAACGCGACACCCCACGCACCCAAAACTGCTACAGAGAGGCTCCAGGAACACTCTTATGAGTTTAAACACTTCCGCCGACGACCAAACTCCCTAGACACGAACATTATTGAGCATATCTGGGAATCCCTGCAACGTGCTCTTCCGAAGAGATCTCCACCCCCTCGTACTGTTAGGGATTTATGGAGAGCCCTGCAGTATTCACGGTGCCAAGTCCCTCCAGCACTACTCCAGACATTAATCGAGTCCTTGCCACGGTGTGCTGCTTCACTTCTGCGTGCTCGTGGGGGCCGTATACGATATTAGCCAGCTGTACCAGTTTCTTTGGCTCTTCAGTGATCTTCAAACATTCCTTTCATTCTTGCGGTGTTTATGTATGTCTTTTGTCTTTTGCCCACCCTCTGTACCTCGGTTGAACAACAAAAGAACAATATTGAAATTGAGGTCCGCAGCTCGTGGTCGTGCGGTAGCGTTCTCTCTTCCCGCGCCCGGGTTCCCGGGTTCGATTCCCGGCGGGGTCAGGGATTTTCTCTGCCTCGTGATAACTGGGTGTTGTGCGATGTCCTTAGGTTAGTTAGGTTTAAGTAGTTCTAAGTTCTAGGGGACTGATGACCATAGATGTTAAGTTCCATAGTGCTCAGAGCCATTTGAACCATTTGAAACCATTGAGTTCTGTCACCATAATGTATAGCAATATCTATTTGCTATTTTTTTTTTTTACTGTACGTCGTCCCAAAAAGGTGTACCAGTTTGTTTGGCTCTTCAGTGTTTATCATTTGTCAAAGGTATAGGAAGCACTCTTGTACATGAAAAATGTACTTACTGCACAACCAGGTGGGTATTTACGGATATGTCGCAAACGTAATAGCGAGAGAGACGTGATAAGGAAGTGTATAACAGGAAGAGGATGCAGGTTTCCAGTAGTCAAACAGATTTTACTAAAATTACCGGAAAGAAAATACGTACAGTTTTTAATGTCAGATTATCCCAATAGTTCTTGTAGACAAAAAATTTATGTGGTGTGAAAGCTTATTTCTTACGCTGCAATACTTTCCGCACGAGTGTGAAACACCTCTTTCAAACGATGTGAAATGTATGGCAGTGTGCTGTTATAAATATAATTGTATACTCCCATCTATACAATCGTAATTCGTTATACTTGACCTTGGTCATAAAGGATAGAAATCAGACCTAAAACGTAGTACCGCAGAACGAATATTGTGACGGAGAGTATTGCAGACATAAATAAAGAACCAGCTAGATCTCCGCTGCTCACGATCGGACCGTTGCACGGTGCGTGGCGGAGGGTACTTGACTCACCGAGGCCATCCTGCGCTCCGCAAATGCGTCAATACGCGCTGCTGTCGATGTCACCTCCCTCCCTCCCTCCCTCCACCCATGACGTCAGCTCCGCGGCGTGTGCTGACCTCGCTCTGCAGTCACGCATTATCTCCCACTGCACGACGCCCGCTTCCTGCACGCAAACTGCTCTTATATTACCACACAACTAGCAGGCTTGCAGCGAGGCTATTTACTGCAGAGACTGCCACAGAGAGCTAGCCTACAGCTACGTGTATAATAGTGGAAAACAGTACGAAAATTAACATTGTCGGTCGGAATAGTTCCATGTAGTGTATATCCGATAGTGTGATATTCAATATAATGATAAATGCAGCCAAGCAGAATCGCATTTGACGTCAGCAGTACAGAATACAGGGTGAAACTCGTAGGGCAGAAGGGAAGCAGACATCATTAGCGGCAGTGCGCGTTGTGTACGTAAACCACGCTTATACACAGCCACGTGGAGAACTGTCATCACGCGATGAAAAAGCAAAAATTGGTGCGTGGCAGAAGCTGACTCATTCAACTTATTTATACACTACTGGCCATTGAAATTGCTACACCACGTAGATGACGTGCTACAGACGCGGAATTTAAGTGACAGGAAGAAGATACTGTGATATGCAAATGATCAGCTTTTCAGAGCGTTCACACAAGGTTGGCGCCGGTGGCCACACCTACAACGTGCTCAATTGAGGAATGTTTCCAACCGATTTCTCATACACAGTTGACCGGCGTTGCATGGTGAAACGTTGTTGTGATGCCTCGTGTAAGGAGGAGAAATGCGTACCATCGTGTTTCCGACTTTGATAAAGGTCAGATTGGAGCCTATCGCGATTGCGGTTTATCGGTACGCGACATTGCTGCTCGCGTCGGTCGAGATCCAATGACTGTTAGCAGAATATGGAATCGGCGGGTTCAGGAGGGTAATACGGAACGCCGTGCTGGACCCCAACGGTCTCGTATCACTAGCAGTCGAGATGACAGGCATCTTATCAGCACGGCTGTAACGGATCGTGCAGCCACGCCTCGATCCCTGAGTCCACAGATGGGGACGTTTGCAAGACAACAACCATCTGCACGAACAGTTCGACGACGTTTGCAGCAGCACGGACTATCAGCTCGGAGACCGTGGCTGCGGTTACCCTTGACGCTGCATCACAGACAGGAGCGCCTGCGATCGTGTACTCAGCGACGAACCTGGGTGCACGAATGGCAAAACGTCATTTTTTTCGGATGTATCCAGGTTCTGTTTACAGCATCACGATGGTCGCATCCGTGTTTGGCGACATAGCGGTGAAGGCACATTGGAAGCGTGTATTCGTCATCGCCATACTGGCTTATCACCTGGCGTGATGGTATGGGATGCCATTGGTTACACGTCTCGGTCACCTCTTGTTCGCATTGACGGCACTTTGAACAGTGGACGTTACATTTCATATGTCTTACGACCCGTGGCTCTACCCTTCATTCGATCCCTGCGAAACCCTACATTTCAGCACGTTAATGCACGACAGCGTGTGTAGGTCCTGCACGGGCCTTTCTGGATACAGAAAATGTTCGATTGCTGCCCTGGCCAGCACATTCTCCAGATCTCTCACCAATTGAAAACGTCTTGTCAATGGTGGTCGAGCAACTGGCCCGTCACAATACACCAGTCACTACTGTTCATGAACTGTGGTATCGTGTTGTACATGCATGGGCAGCTGTACCTGTACACGCCATCCGAGCTCTGTTTGACTGATTGCTCAGGCGTATCGAGGCCGTTATTACGGCCAGAGGTGGTTGTTCTGGGTAGTAATTTCTCAGGATCTATGCACCGAAATTGCGTGAAAATGTAATCACATGTCAGTTTTAGTATAATATATTAGTCCAATGAATACCCGGCTATCATCGGCATTTCTTCTTGGTGTAGCAGCTTTATTGGCCAGTAGTGTAGTTCGTCACAGCTAGCAGGCTTGCAGCGAGGATACTTACTGCAGTGTCTGTGACAAAGCGGTAGCCTGCATCTACATCTATAACAGTGGAAAACAGTACGAAAATAAACATTGCTGGTCGGAACAGTTGCATACAGTGCATATGACAGAGCCACGCGTAAAACAGTTATCACGCGATGAAAAAGCAGAAATAGGTTCGTGGGAGGAAATGGGACTCCCTAACCACCTACCGCCAAGAAGTTGATTAGTTCAAGGGCAGAGATTTATAACATCGTTAGATTCGCGCAAGATATGGACAGTGATATAAGAGGAGAGCAGCATGTAAGAAAAGAGTGGAAATGTTCGCGGTGGAAGATTTGCGAGCCTTCTGCATTGAAGGTAATTCACACATTGCGTGGATCGACACTACGAAGAGCTCTACTATGTACATTAGGATGCTAGAGACATTGTTGTGCCAAGTTCCTACGGGACCAAACTGCTGAGGTCATCGGTCCCTAGGCTTACACACTACTTAACCTAACTTAAACTAACGCTAAGGATAACACACGAATGCCCGAGGGACGACTGGATCATCTGAGGGGGCGGGAGGGGGGGGGGGGGGGAGAGCCGCGCGATCCGTGGCAAGGCGCCTCGGACCGCGCGGATATCCCGCACAGCTTGCTAGAGACGGAATGGATTAGACTGTGTAAGGGGCTAGGGGACCAAAGCCTAACATTTCAACAAAACAAAGCGTCTGTGTGTGTTTCTGCACGACAAAAAGTTGGTTTTAAGAAAAAGATAACGATGGTTTGCCCTGGCCTGCACCTAGCCTGGATTTGAATCCCGTGGAAGACTTTTGGGAAGTACTTACAAGGGTGTTTATCGCAATGGAACGGAATTTGAGGCCGTGTGTGAGCTGAAAAGTGCGAGGCGAGAAGCGTTGACGACAGTTTCACTGCAAGAACTACAAAACTTTCGAATTCGTCGAACGGTTCACACACGGCCCTCCATCCGCCAGTTTAGGCTTCGTTCAGTTCTCGTCTCTCTCCGAGGCCTCGACGACGTTTAAATTTGCTGCGAAGCTCTCTTTTCCTTCCTAGGAGTTTATTAACACCGTGGTCGAACCACGAAGGTTGATGTCCCATCGTCCAGGTTATGAGAAATATAAATTATTTAACATTTTTCCACGATATTAAGCAATTATATTTGTCACATGTAAAAGAAACTGAAAGTCAAGGAATAATGCGATTATAAAGAAAAACTATTATCTGTAATGTAAGTATTACTATTATCTTTGTCCTTTTTGGCATCGGCGTGAAACAAAAAGAGCCAGACTGTCTTGTTCTGATAAGACGCCATTGTGCGCAGTCTACATAATAAGGTGTGTACATGTTTTATTATTTGAGCAGTGAGCTCCAATATAAGTCAAAAGTATTGCTGTTGTTAATTTTAACCGTAACCTGCCCAACATACCCCGTTTGCTTTTTCGATCTTTTTAAAAGAATTTCAGACGCCGCGCCGGCAGCAAGCTGAACGTCGCTGGACGGCGACAATTGGCAGCCATTAAGCGACAATTTAAAATTATCGTAATTATTATATCGTTCTTTCCACACGCGAAGCTGAAGATCGGCTATATTATTTCATTTATGATTTATAGCAAACTGGTATTTTCAAAGTACTTAGTGATATATTCAGACGATTTATGTTACGTGCAATAGGATACAGACCTGGCCTGCGCTAAGGCGAAATTAAATCACACGTAAGTCCTTACGTATTGAAAATAGTGAAATTCCTTTGTGTGTGTGTGTTTATTGCCTATAATGATTAACTGTTTTTGAGAACGGTCTCGCCTAAGTAACTTCAATAGTTATACAGGATCCCACGAATTTTTGTGTCAGTGAAATCTAAGAACGACCTGTGCCTTCGCATATCTTTGCAGTGAAACCAAAATCAAATTAAAAATAAAAATACAATATAAATTAGATAAAATAAAATAATAAAATCCCACATTCTCATTCAATTCAACGACACACACATTAATAGGTTATATACAGGGTGTTACAAAAAGGTACGGCCAAACTTTCAGGAAACATTCCTCACACACAAATAAAGAAAAGATGTTATGTGGACATGTGTCCGGAAACGCTTAATTTCCATCTTAGAGCTCATTTTAGTTTCGTCAGTACGTACTGTACTTCCTCGATTCAAATTGTAAATTTTCACAATCAACATGTGTGGGCTGACGAGAATCCGCACACAATTGTGCAATCACGTCACCGACACAGATTTTCTGTGAACGTTTGGGCAGGCATTGTCGGTGATGTCTCGATTGGGCCCCATGTTCTTCCACCTACGCTCAATAGAGCATGTTATCACGATTTCATACGGGCTACTCTACCTGTGCTGCTAGAACACGTGCCTTTACAAGTACGACACAACATGTGGTCGTGCACGATGGAGCTCCTGCACATTTCAGTCGAAGTGTTCGTACGCTTCTCAACAACAGATTCGGTGACCGACGGATTGGTAGAGGCGGACCAATTCCGTGGCCTCCACGCTCTCCTGACCTCAACCCTCTCGACTTTCATTTGTGGTGACATTTGAAAGCTCTCATCTACGCAACCCCGGTACCAAATGTAGAGACTCTTCGTGTTTGAAGTCACGCTGGTACGTTCTGTTGGTGTGTGTTTCCATTCCATGATTAATGTGATTTGAAGAGAAGTAATAAAATGAGCTCTAACATGGAAAGTAAGCGTTTCCGGACACATGTCCACATAACATTTTTCTTTCTTTGTGTGTGAGGAATGTTTCCTGAAAGTTTGGCCGCACCTTTTTGTAACACCCTGTATATATATAGTAAAAGTGTAACGAAATCAGTTGAAGACGAACCTCAATAACGTGAACGCGCCAGTGTGTCATAAAAGGCTTAACGAGTTAGAAGAAGGACGTCCATACAAAAGTATAAACGCCAGCAGCGTAAATACAAGATGCGGATATAAAACATCTCTAACATCTCTAGAGCTCGATGGCGAGTGTAAGATTCTTTTACCAGACAGATACGAGGGTCATTCAATAAAGAAAGAGACAAATTGGTCTGGAGATAAAAGCGTATATATTTACAAAACAATACTTTTTTCTGCTTTTCATCATAATCCCCTTGAACATTAATGCACAGGCTTCAAGCTTTTCTATTCCGCCTGCAAAGAACTCTTTATCTTGATGTTTGAACCAATTTCCCAAAAACATTCTCACGTCATCGTTGTCCTGGAACCTCATCCCACGTAATGCTCTCGTCTACGCAACCCCGGTATTGTGGACGGCTGTGATACAATACGCCATTCTCCAGGGCCGCATCAGCGCATCAGGGATTCCGTGCGATGGAGGGTGGATGCACGTATCCTCGCTAACGGAGGACATTTTGAACATTTCCTGTAACAAAGTGTTTGAAGTCACTCTGGTGCGTTCTGTTGCTGTGTGTTTCAATTCCACGATTAATGTGATTTGAAGAGAAGTAATAAAATGAGCTCTAACATGGAAAGTAAGCGTTTCCGGACACATGTCCACATAACATATTTTCTTTCTTTCTGTGTGAGGAATGTTTCCTGAAAGTTTGGCCGTACCTTGTTGTAACACCCTGTATATGAAGTAGAGTTTTTAAGAAAGTTTTTACAAACCTGAAAACAGCACAAAGTTTTGCACATATACCTTGTTATCACATGCAGCGTTTTTCCTGGTTGTTTATGTTTTTCTTTACAGGTGTTTTACTTTCACTGCGTCGTCTTCAACCACATAGAAGTTAATGAAGAAAAAATTATTTATCTCGATATTTTATACGATTGGGAATGTTGTAATTCTATGTGAAAGGTAGTGTGTGTGCGCGCAAGGATTATCAGTACTAACACTGCAGTTCTTAAACGCCACTGTGTATGTAACGCGCCGTCACGTGTCTCAGTGCCTGATCTGACGAAGTAACGTCTCCTTCCCCCCCCCTCTCTCTCCCTCCCTCCCTCTTTCTCTCTCTCTCTCTCTCTCTCTTTCTCTCTCTCTCTCTCTCTCTCTCTCTCTTCGCAGAACGCGCGACAACCAGCCTTCGTAGCTGCTCTCTAGAAGCTGCGCCTTGTGTGCAACAGCAAATTGCGACGCAAAGAGAAGGAAGCAACTACAGAGGAAAGGCAAATAGTTGTCTCCCAAGGTGAAGAGAGCAAATCACTTTCAGAAGCTGCTGGTATTATTGGGACAAGCGAGGCAATTGTGTAGTCCATAGCAACGAAACAAATCGCTGTCGTTCAAAAGACGGAACATTAAACATTGACAGTATTTAAAGAAATAATGACGCTATATCATGATTACTGACAAAATAGTGTGTGTATCGCCAGGTTGAAGCCCTTCCGTCCGTGTTTGCTGTACAAATACAATGGTCTTGAACAAAGTAAGAGCATATGGACTATCAGACCAATTGTGTGATTGGATAGAAGAGTTCCTAGGTAACAGAACGCAGCATGTTATTCTCAATGGAGAGAAGTCTTCCGAAGTAAGAGTGATTTCAGGTGTGCCGCAGGGGAGTGTCGTAGGACCTTTGCTATTCACAATGTACATAAATGACCTTGTGGATGACATCGGAAGTTCACTGAGGCTTTTCGCAGATGATGCTGTGGTGTATCGAGAGGTTGTAACAATGGAAAATTGTACTGAAATGTAGGAGGATCTGCAGCGAATTGATTTATGGTGCAGGGAATGGCAATTGAATATCAATGTAGACAAGTGTAATGTGCTGTGAATACATAGAAAGATAGGGATGGGCGATGTACTTGAGGACAATAATATGGAAATGGAAGAGGATGTAGATGAAGATGAAATGGGAGATACGATACTGCTGCGTGAAGAGTTTGACAGAGCACTGAAAGACCTAAGTCGAAACAAGGCCCCCGGAGTAGACAACTTTCCATTGGAACTACTGACGGCCTTCGGAGAGCCAGTCCTGACAAAACTCTACCATCTGGTGAGCAAGATGTATGAAACAGGCGAAATACCCTCAGACTTCAAGAAGAATATAATAATTCCAATCCCAAAGAAAGCAGGTGTTGACAGATGTGAAAATTACAGAACAATCAGTATAATAAGCCACAGTTGCAAAATACTAACACGAATTCTCTACAGACAAATGGAAAAACTAGTAGAAGTCGATCTCGGGATGATCAGTTTGGATTCCGTAGACATACTGGAACACGTGAGGCAATACTGACCTTACGACTTATCTTAGAAGAAAGATTAAGGAAAGACAAACCTACGTTTCTGGCATTTGTAGACTTAGAGAAAGATTTTGACAATGTTGACTGGAATACTCTCTTTCAAATTCTAAAGGTGGCAGGGGTAAAATACAGGGAGCGAAAGCCTATTTACAATTTGTACAGAAACCAGATGGCAGTTATAAGAGTCGAGGGACATGAAAGGGAAGCAGTGGTTGGGAAGAGAGTAAGACAGGATTGTAGCCTCTCCCCGATATAATTCAATCTGTATATTGAGCAAGCTGTAAAGGAGACAAAAGAAAAATTCGGAGTAGGTATTAAAACCCATGGAGAAGAAATAAAAACGTTGAGGTTCGCCGATGACATTGTAATTCTGTCAGAGACAGCAAAGGACTTGGAAGAACAGTTGAATGGAATGGACAGTATCTTGAAAGGAGGATATATGATGAACATCAACAAAAGCAAAACAAGGATAATGGAATGTAGTCGAATTAAGTCGGGTGATGCTGAGGGAATTAGATTAGGAAATGAGACACTTGGACGGTAAATAGTTTGGACAAGAAGAGAATAGAAGCTTTCGAAATGTGGTGCTACAGAAGAATGCTGAAGATTAGATGGGTAGATCACGTAACTAATGAGGAAGTATTAAATAGGATTGGGGAGAAGACGAGTTCGTGGCACAACTTGACTAGAAGAAGGGATCGGTTGGTAGGAGATGTTCTGAGGCATCAAGGGATCACCAATTTAGTATTGGAGGGCAGCGTGGAGGGTAAAAATCGTAGGGGGAGACCAAGAGATGAATACACTAAGCAGATTCAGAAGGATGTAGGTTGCAGTAGGTACTGGGAGATGAAGAAGCTTGCACAGGATAGAGTAGCATGGAGAGCTGCATCAAACCAGTCTCAGGACCGAAGACCACAACAACAACAACAGATCCTGAGAAATCAGTACCCATAACAACCACCTCTGGCTGTAATAACGGCCTTGATACGCCTGGGCATTGAGTCAAACAGCGCTTGGATGGCGTTTACGGGTACAGCTGCCCAAGCAGCTTCAACGCGATACCACAGTTCATCAAGAGTAGTGACTGCCATATTGCGACGAGCCAGTTGCTCGGCCACCATTGAAAAGACGTTTTCAGATGGTGAGAGATCTGGAGACTGTGCTGACCAGCGCAGCAGTCGAACATCTTCCGTATCCGAAAGGCCCATACAGGACCTGCAACATGCGGTCGTGCATTATCCTGCTGAAATACAGGGTTTCGCAGGGATCGAATGAGGGGTAGAGCCACGGGTTGTAACACATCTGAAATGTAACGGCCACTGTTCAAAGTGCCTTCAATGCAAAAAAGAGGTGGCCGAGATGTGTAACCTATGGCACCCCATGCAATCACGCCGGATGATACGGCAGTATGGCGATGACGAATACACGCTTACAATATGCGTTCACCGTGATGACGCCAAACAGGGATGCGACCATCATGATGCTGTAAATAGAACCTGGATTCATCCGAAAAAATTACGTCTTGCCATTTGTGCACCCAGGTTCGTCACCGAGTACACCATCGCAGGCGCTCTTGTCTGTGATGCAGCGTCAAGAGTAACTGCAGCCACGGTCTCCGAGCTGATAGTCCGTGTTGCTGCAAATATCGTCGAACTGTTCGTACCGATGGTTGTTGTCTTGCAAACGTCCCCATCTGTTGAGTCAGTGATCGAGACCTGGCTGCACGATCCGTTACAGCCGTGCAGATAAGATTCCTGTCATCTGTACTGCTAGTGGTACGAGGCCGTTCGGATCCAGCATGCCATTCCGTATTACCTTCCTGAACCCACCCATTCCATATTCTGCTAACAGTCATTGTATCTCGAGCAACGCGAGCAGCAATGATGCGGTACGATAAACCACAACCACGATAGGTTACAATACGACCTTTATCAAAGTCGGGAACGTGATGGTACGCATTTCTCCTCCTTACACGGGGCATCACTACAACGTTTCACCAGGCAACGCCGGTCAACTGCTGTTTGTGTATGAGAAATCGGTTGGAAACTTTCCTCATGTCAGCACGTTGTAGGTGTCGCTCTGAATGCTCCGAAAAGCTAATCGTTTGCATATCACAGCATCTTCTTCCTGTCGGTTAAATTTCGCGTCTGTAGCACGTCATCTTCGTGGTGTAGCAATTTTAATCGCCAGTAGTGTAAGTTCATTAGACCTTTTTTGTTCCGTATCCTCTCATCGATCAATCCCTAGAGTTTGCTGACGGTGGAAAAAAATCACCGTATAGATAAATTACACAGAGAAGTTAGGACGCAACGAGACGGTCTGACAGTTGGCGCCCCTCCGCTGCCAGGCCCCCGTATTTCATCAGACGTTTCACCTCACCAGACTGGAGCGCGTTCAGTGGTAGCAGTGCTGGCTGGTTAAACCCTCCTACCTGCCGTGCCACGCCCGCCTGCCCTGGATTCCAGATGGGAAGCCGCAACCCTCGCTCCAGGTCTGCACGCTGCCGCGCCTCTATAGCAACTGTTCCAGAACTACGCGGCGCCGCAGCTCCGCCGTCACGTGACCGCCGCTGCCGCTGTTGCGAGGCCGGCGGGGAAGGCCGCAACCTTCGCTTCCGCGAAATCAGCCGACTCGATACTTCCTGTGACAGTGCGCTGCAGTCCGAGTGTCATTCGGACTCCCGCCTTCCTAGACGGCCCCTCATCCTCAGAAAAGACCCTTTCTCACGACCGACTTCTGGTCTCAGTGGACTAGGAAAAAAAAAATGCATATACTGCTACAGCTCTGGCCTTCTGTTCCTCTGTTTCGAGTCGTCGCTTTCGTTTACACGCCAGCCCTAAAATTGCTGTTGTTGCGAAAGTGAGGTAATAAGGGACTATCCTTATTACGAAAAACTCGAAATACACACTGAAAAACCAAAGAAACTGGTACACCCGCCTAATATCTACATATATCTATATCTACATCTACATTCATACTCCGCAAGCCACCAACAGTGTGTGGTGGAGGGCACTATACTTGCCACTCTCATTACCTCCCTTTCCTGTTCCCGTCGCCTTCTGTTCCTGTAGTCAACATACTCTGTTTCGAGTCGTCGCTTTCGTTTACACGTCAGCGTGAAAATTCCCGTTGCTGCGAAAGTGAGGTAATAAGGGACTATCCTTATTACGAAAAACTCGGAATACACACTGAAGTGCCAAACAAACTGGTAAACCCGCCTAATATCTACATCTATCTACATCTACATTTATACTCCGCAAGCTACCCAACGGTGACTGGCGGAGGGCATTTTAAGTGCCACTGTCATTACCTCCGTTTCCTGTTCCAGTCGCGTACGGTTCGCGGGAAGAACGACTGTCTGAAATCCTCCGTGCGCGCTCAAATTTCTCTAATTTTACATGACCTCCTCAGGAGGTATAAGTAGGGGGAAGCAATATATTCGATACCTCATGCAGAAACGCACCCTCTCGAAACCTGGACAGCAAGCTACACCGCGATGCAGAGCGCCTCTCTTGCAGAGTCTGCCATTCGAGTTTGCTAAACATCTCCGTAACGCTGTCACGCTTACCAAATAACCCTGTGACGAAACGTGCCGCTCTTCTTTGGATCTTTTCTATCTCCTCTGTCAACTCGACCTCGTATGGATCCCTCACTGATGACCAATACTCAAGTATAGGTCGAACGAGTGTTTTGTAAGCCACCTCCTTTGTTGATGGACTACATTTTCTAAGGACTCTGCCTATGAATCTCAGCCTGGCAACCGCCTTACCAACAATTAATTTTATATGATCATTCCACTTCAAATCGTTCCGTACGCATACTCCCAGATAATTTACAGAACTAACTGTTACCAGTGTTTGTTCCGCTATCATACAATCGTAAAATAAAGGATTCTTCTTTCTATGTATTCACAATACATCACATTTGTCTATGTTAAGTGTCAGTTGCCACTCCCTGCACCAATTGCCTATCCGCTGCAGATATTCCTGGACTTCGCTGAAATTTTCTAAACGTCTGTACACAAGATTTCCACACTCCTAAACATCTCTAGGCCTACTGTTTTCGATCTCATAGTGTAGTGGAAACGTGAAGGGACACGTACAGCACAAAAGCTTACAGGCCGATCTCCTCTGTTGACTGACAGAGACCGCCGACAGTTGAAGACGGTCGTAATGTGTAATAGGCAGACACCTATCCAGAACATCACACAGGAATTCCAAACTTTATCAGGATCCGCTGCAAGTACTATGAAAGTTAGGCGGGAGGTGAGGAAACTTGGATTTCACGGTCGAGCGGCTGCTCATAAGCCACACATCACGCCGGTAAATGCCATACGACGCCTCGTTCGGTGTAAGGAGCGTAAACACTGGAAAAATGTTGTGTGGACTGACGAATCAGGGTACACAATGTGGCGATCCGATGGCAGGGTGTGGGTATGGCGAATGCCCGGTGAACGTCATCTACCAGCGTGTATAGTGCCAACAGTAAAATTCGGAGGCGGTGGTGTTATAGTGTGGTCGTGTTTTTCATGGAGAAGCCTTGCACCCCTTGCTGTTTTGAGTGGCACTATCACAGCACAGGCCTACACTGACGTTTTAAGCACCTTCTTGCTTCCCACTGTTTAAGAGCAATTCTGGGATGCCGATTGCATCTTTAAACATGATCGAGCACCTGTTCATAATGCACGGCCTGTGGCGGAGTGGTTACACGACAATAACATACCTGAATACTATAGAACGCCTTTGGGATGTTTTGTAACACCGACTTCGTGGCAGGCCTCACCGACAGAGATCGATACCTCTCCTCAGTGCAGCACTCCGTGAAGAATGGGCTGCCGTTTCCCAAGAAACGTGATTCAACGCTTGCCTGCGAGAGTGGAAGCTGTCATCAAGGCTAAGGGTGGGCCAACACCGTATTGAGTTCCAGCATTACCGACGGAGGGCGCCACGAACTTGTAAGTTATTTTCAGCCAGGTGTCCGCATACTTTTGATCGCACAGTGTACGTCACGTCTGTGTGACGCAGGCGTCTCGCACTCACCGGCGCAACGTACATAATTGATCAGCGCTCGGTTGTTTGTAATAAAAATTACTGTAGCCCCCAACGATCGGACGACGTCAAAAAAAAAATGGTTCAGATGGCTCTGAGCACTATGGGACTTAACTTCTAAGGTCATCAGTCCCCTAGAACTTAGAACTGCATAAACCTAAGTAACCTAAGGACATCACACACATCCATGCCCGAGGCAGGATTCGAACCTGCGACGGTAGCGATCGCGCGGTTCCTCGGACGACGTGACACAACGTCATAACGCTGAGGCGACGTAAGTCATGTGGCAGCGGTCTGCACACACACCGGTAGCGGTAGTGTAGTGTGCACAGGGCTTACGGCGGCTGCGCGTTGGTGGATCTGTCTTATGTACTCAGGTGACCCGTGCTAAATGTCTGCGATGTCATCATGGTCGTACGACGGAAATTAACGTACTTTGAATGGTAGCTGGAACTACGTGCATGGGACTTTTCGTTCCGGAAATCGTTGGGGACTTCAGTATTGCCAGATCCACAGTGTCAAGAATGTGCCGAGAGTATCAACTTTCAGACGTCACTTCTCAGCACAAATGAAACCTTCCCATCTCCTCTATACTTCTTTTGTTAATGATAACGTTCCCTTATACAATAACCTATGTAACCTTCCCTTAGGATTTCTATCTCTTGCTTAATGATAACAAATGAAATCTTCCCTTTCAAATTTATTATCTTACTCAATCTTCGCATACAAATTCAATTGCTGCTTATTAAAAGTGATTTTCTGATTATTTCGACGAAACATAGAATGTGTCGTCGTCGTGGCCCTCAGTCGTTATCTGCAATAACCCAAAACTGTTCCTTACCCTTTTTTACTGTTACTGGATCTCCATCTGACTGCTACATCGAGCTGTGACATGAATATACTTACTCTGGTTCACTATTCTCTATTAACTGCTGGTGGGCTGTCATAATAAGTGGCTGCATTTATTACCAAAGCTGACGTTATTCTTCATTAGCAAAGCTGACGTTAGTCTTTAATTAATTTGACTGAAGTTTCGTAATTCATAGTTACACTTTTTCTTGACAACAATAAAATTTTTGCAAAGTTTTACGTTGATGGTTTTTGGGATGGATTATAATCAGTAATGCAAGATTGCTGGCAAAAATTAATTATATTCTGAAAACGCTTCAAATATTTACTGTTGGTAATGAAATGATTTTACAAACGTTCAAATGGAACTTACTTTTTACCATAATCTTACAACTAGCAATGCGCAAACATACCTTCAGTAGTCTTGAGTTTCTCAAAAATTAATTCAATAATATTAGTTCCTCTTATGATAATAGTTAGCTGATGTCTCTGTACATCCGTTTATAATCTCTTGTAAATCATAGCTGGTGGCTGGCAGGCACACCGCTCCTCTCAACTTCTCGCTTCAGACCTGCTACCGACTCGCTTACTACTGACTTCCTACGAACGCTGGAGTGCGGTCTCTCCTGCTTTCTGGTGCAGACAATCCCTGCTAGCATTACAAAACGTATCAATGCGCGGTCTTTCCCGCTCTTTTCTTAAAATGTATCCATACGCGGTCTCTCCCGCCCTTTTTAAAATTGTATCAATGTGCGGTCTCTGTTGTCAACAATACTTTGGTGCTGACACTCCCTGCTACCACAATTACTTCCAACATGACAAATATTAATTATGCCTACTTAATCCTATTAATAAAATATAAACATCTTTCATAAATTGTGATTTGACAATAGACAATAGAAATATATACGTCTTACACAAAGAACGCAGTGGTCGAATATCTTTACTTAACGATCGGGAGCGAAGGTGTTTGTGAAGAATTGTCGGTGCTAACAGACAAGCAACACTGCGTGACATGACCTCAGAAATCACTGTGGGGCGTACGACGAACGTATCCGTCAGGGCACTGCGGAAAAAGTTTGGCGTTAATGGTCTGCGCCAGCTGGCGACCGACGCTAACAGCACCTCCTGGGCTGCATTAATAATTGTGTGCATTTGATCTATTTGATATTGTTAATATAAAAAGTTTTAACAAATTGATCCTGGCCACTGCCCAAAATAATTAGTAAAATTTTCTGTGGAGAGCAGGGAGGGGGGGGGGGCTATGTTAGTGGGCTGCTTCTGTGTTGGCGGCGCTGCGTAGCGCTTTCTTTGTATCTCTGACTGCGCTTTCTTTGTAAGAGACTCTGTGGCTGGTTCTCCGACCGTAAATGTAATAGACTGGCCGTGACGTCATTTTCGTAGCTCCAACATCTCTGGGCTAAAGTCACGTGAATGTTGGCAAAACATGGTTGTTTCGTGTTGCGCTTATGGCTGTACTCAGCATTTTGTCGGGGGAAATGGCATTACATTTCACGTGTGTTTCTACGATAGTGCAGATGCGTTTATTGAAATCTGCTGAAGTGACTTTTACATGTTCTTTTACACTTGAAATAGAGTATCGCGTAAATTAAAGTGTTGAAAGTGATACCTGTAATGTCAGACTCTTATTACATTTTGGAAAGTATCTGTGATAATTCGGTTACAGAAGTAAGTATAACTGTTTCTCGTTCCTACTCATAGGTTCCCTAAGGATGAAAACCTAAGGCAGCTTTGGATACAGGCCTTGAAACGGAAAATCTTTAACCCTTTTGCACATACGCGCCTTTTTGTATGTAGAGGTGAGATTATAATAAGGTAAGAGCACCTGTAGACGACACATGGAGAGAATTTTTTTCTACCCTCTAATACTATTAAATAAATGTAGGCTCCAAAATTATTTTCTGAAACTTCAAAGTCTCACCTTTCATCTAAAATATCATTTTTTTAAACTGATAGTTTAAACTTTTGTAAAAATAGTAGGAACTGAACCTTTCAAGTGCACCTAAAATTGATACTCTAAAATGGACCTGCTCCTAAAGTCGTCAATTTTGGCACCTATAGTTGACATTATTCCCATATCCCATCTTCTTTTATAAGTGACTAGAGCTCAAAACGCGGCGAATCCAATGTTTAAAGTTTTGACACGAGCCCACTCTTACTGTTTAAAAGAATTTTAACGACATTTTACTTCAATCGACAGTCGGCAAGACTCAGCGGAGCAGCGCCTCTGAGGAAGTCCAGCGCAGTTCTGGACGAAACGTAAGGAGCAGAAAAGTTCTTGGACCACGACCTCACATCCCGGAAAGTACAGGGCTATTACAAATGATTGAAGCGATTTCATAAATTTACTGCAGCTCCATTCATTGACATATTGTCACGACACACTACAGATACGTAGAAAAACTCATAAAGTTTTGTTCGGCTGAAGCCGCACTTCAGGTTTCTGCCACCAGAGCGCTCGAGAGCGCAGTGAGACCAAATGGCGACAGGAGCCGAGAAAGCGTATGTCGTGCTTGAAATGCACTCACATCAGTCAGTCATAACAGTGCAACGACGCTTCAGGACGAAGTTCAACAAAAATCCACCAACTGCTAACTCCATTCGGCGATTGTATGCGCAGTTTAAAGCTTCTGGATGCCTCTGTAAGGGGAAATCAACGGGTCGGCCTGCAGTGAGCGAAGAACCGGTTGAACACGTGTATCTGGACATGCTGGAAAATTGGCTCATGCCACAACTGGAGACCGACAGCGCCGACTTCATCTTTCAACAGGATGGTGCTCCACTGCACTTCCATCATGATGTTCCGCATTTCTTAAACATGAGATTGGAAAACCGATGGATCGGTCGTGGTGGAGATCATGATCAGCAATTCATGTCATGGCCTCCACGCTCTCCCGACTTAACCCCATGCGATTTCTTTCTGTGGGGTTATGTGAAAGATTCAGTGTTTAAACCTCCTCTACCAAGCAACGTGCCAGAACTGCGAGCTCGCATCAACGATGCTTTCGAACTCATTGATAGGGACATGCTGCGCCGAGTGTGGGAGGAACTCGATTATCGGCTTGATGTCTGCCGAATCACTAAAGGGGCACATATCGAACATTTGTGAATGCCTAAAAAAACTTTTTGAGTTTTTGTATGTGTGTGCAAAGCATGTGAAAATATCTCAAATAATAAAGTTATTGTAGAGCTGTGAAATCGCTTCAATCATTTGTAATAACCCTGTATATCAACAGCCATCTCTGTCTAAATCGGGGGTCCAGAATAGTACACTCAGCGTATAGAATGTTATTCTCGTAATCTTAAAACTGTCTGCCATGCCTTTCTTGAGCACTGCTTGCACAGCGACAATTTTTTTATTGTTAGAAGCATGCTTCTGCAGAAAACTGTTGAGCAGGTTACAAAACACAATAACTTTTGACAAAGTCACATTTCTTTCGGCACTTATTTCTACCGTAATTTTATAGAATGGGCTAAGTAAGGGCAGCACGTGATTTTTTTAAAGCCTACTCCGGGCTCTCGCTCCGTCTCGCTGTTGTCCGTCGGTCTTCGGAAAAAGGCGAACGAACTAACAAGGGGACATCCCCATCGCACCCCCTTCAGATTTAGTTATAAGTTGGCACAGTGGATAGGCCTTGAAAAACTGAGCACAGATCAATCGAGAAAACAGGAAGAAGTTGTGTGGAAGTATGAAAAAAATAAGCAAAATATACAAACTGAGTAGTCCATGTGCAACATAGGCAACATAAAGGATAAAGCGCGTTATGGGCGCCGTTGTCCCGTGGTTAGCGTGAGCAGCTGCGGAACGAAAGGTCCTTCGCTCAAGTCTTCCCTCGACTGAAAAGTTTAATTTTTTATTTTCAGACAATTATCAAAGTTCAGGCACTCACACATAATCAACTTCGCTCTCCAAAATTCCAGGACATGTTCAGATTTGCTTGGAGATATGCAGGATTTGACGGTCTACACGCGAAAAAATTGGAAAACGTTAAAAACATATGTTTTGACAGAGCACAGGGAAAACTGTGCGACTGTGAAACTTGCATTCATTTGTTGCCGTTTATGTGACAAACTCTTATGTTTTCATCACTTTTTTGGGAGTGATTATCACATCCACAAGAAAACCTAAATCGGGCAAGGTAGAAGAATCTTTTTACCGATTCGCCTAGTGTGCAAGTTAGGTGGGTCGACAACATATTCCTGTCATGTGACGCACATGCCGTCACCAGTGTCGTATACAATATATCAGACGTGTTTTCCTGTGGAGGAATCGGTTAACCTATGGCCTTGCGATTAAATGTTTTCAGTTCCCATTGGAGAGGCACGTCCTTTCGTCTACTAATCGCACGGTTTTGCAGTGCGGTCGCAAAACAGACACTAAACTTATTACAGTGAACAGAGACGTCAATGAAGGCACGGACAGATCGTAACTTTGCGAAAATAAAGAAAGTAAAATTTTTATTCGAGGGAATACTTGAACCAAGGACCTCTCGTTCCACAGCTGCTCACGCTAACCACGGGTCCACGGCGCTCATGTCTCATATTCTCCTTGATGTTGCATATGTTGCGCATGGACTACTCAGTTTGTATATTTTGCTTATTTTTTTCATAGTTCCACACAACTTCTTCCTGTTTTCTCGATTGATCTGTGTTCAGTTTTTCAAGGCCTATTCACTGAGCCAACTTATAACTAAATCTGAGGGGGGTGCGATGGGGAGGTTCCCTTGTAAGTAGCGAGGTTATCCGTCAACTAGTTCGCGTAGTTTGCCTGTGGGAGTGCTCTTCCGAAGTAGTTCGTTCGCGAACTACACAAGACTAATTCACATGCGCAGAACAGACTTTGTGTTGTCAACATACATTGCCGGCCTGGTCACGTGTTCTCGGGATGTCGTGTGTTTGTCCGTATAGCGCCCTGTACATTTAGAATGTCACTACATCTCTACTACAGACGGATTCTTTTCGTACGTGTCGTTGATTATTTATATATGTTGCGCAGACATTTTAACAATATCCATTTGATACCGGGAATAAACCAGCTACGTAACTTTTAAAGGCAAGTGATATTACATCCTGCTTCTTTGCGATAGGTGTCTCAGTTCAGATGCACTCGATTTTTGGTAGTTTTCGGTATGATACGGCACTTTATAGTATTACACAGCGTGACGTACATTTTTGCAGTGATAGTCTTGCAAAAAGACATGACAGTACGCTAGTACTTTTGCAAGTGTCCAAAAAACACAGAATTTGCCACACATTAGCGATGTGCTAATTCGTCCTTTTTTTTTATATTTCTGCATATTTATTTTCTCGTTTTTGCGACCTAAAGCACAATTTTTCTTCCTGGTGACACTTTGAAGTGTTTATTTAACACATTTTACGTACTTGCTCCTAGTTTATTAAATAAATAGTAGACTGAGTAAGAAGGGGGAAAAAAGGCGAGCGGAGAATAAATGTACTGTAAAGCAAATACAGTTGGTCATGTAACAGTCAACCCACATAACACCATTAAGGGAAGTGGTAAGTGACACAAATGAAAGAGTTTGAGGACATGTTTACTAATATTTTGCGTTTCTTAATCAAATGGTGAAGAAAATAAATTGAAGGCAAAATACACCAAAGAAGATGGATGCGTACTTTGATTAGCTACACTATCGTGTTTTTTATTTGATTTGTGCAGAAAATGTATTTAAGCTGAATGCAGAAATTGGTAGTAGGTGCTGTGGAAAATTAAAAATAGTTGGTATAGCATCTACCTTCATCCACACACGTCCAAATTTTTCTCTGTCTAAACATTCCTCTTCAAAGTGTTTTGAATACACTTTGGAATATTTTGTGGGGACAAAATTATTCCTCCTTATGTTCTGAAGCCACATCTTTACTCGTTGTTCATCCTTCGGGAAGCTAAAATATAAATCACACATAATCATTCTCCATCTCCTAGACACACTTAACATGGTCTCCTACTGAAACTTTATTGTAAACAAAAAGGTTTGGACACACATATTATACGAAGACAATTACAGACTCCCACTCTATTGAATTTATCTGTCTCCCGTCTTTCAAAGCTATCTACATAATCGACAAGTCACTGATAAATGCATGGAGGATAGTATTTGCTGAAACAACTAACCACTTTCCACTAGCAAATTTACGAGAGGAAGCGATTGTTTCTAAGCTTTTGTACAAGCCGTAATATCTATTATATAGTCATAAAATCGTAGAAAAATAGGTCTACAGAATGAAGCCTTAATTATAATACGTCTCGAAATTTTTAAACATAGTACCCATGAAAAGTTACTATCGCTCCTTTCACATATTTTTCTTTGCATCCGTAGCAACAAGAGTAATTCACCATAGCTATTACACTATCAACAAACGGTGAAAACACAACAAAAACTCTTGATATTATAAACTTAAAACTCTGCGGAAAGCACAAACGCATCGCAAAGTCCCGAAAACACGTGACAATCCCGGTGTAATGCTGACAACATGCGCAGAACGCAATGCTCACTCCAGAGATATTTACTCTATGGCTGGTTGGACTCGTTGTTGGAAGTTAATCGCCAGTTGTGTTGGGCAGTTGGAAGTTAGTCGCCAGCAGTGAGGGAAGTACTGTTGGGAAGTTGGAGGTGAACAGCCAGCAGTGATGGATATCAAATGTGAGAAGTTAGCATTGATGGAGGGTAGAGGTCTGAAGTGTTAGTGTAGGCGAATGATCTGAAAGTATCCGACTCCGAGATTGAGAATTATTCATCATTATACAGGGTGGTCCATTGATAGTGACGGAACCAAATATCTCACGAAATAAGTGTCAAACGAAGAAACTACAAACAACTAAACTTGTCTAGCTTGAAGGGGGAAACCAGATGTCGCTATGGTTGGCCCGCTAGATGGCGCTGCTATAGGTCAAACGGATATCGACTGCGTTTTTTAAAACAGGAACCCCCATTTTTTATTACGTATTTGTGTAGTACGTAAAGAAATATGAATGTTTTACTTGGGCCACTTTTTTCGCTTTGTGATAGATGGCGCTGTAATAGTCACAAATATATGGCTCACAATTTTAGACGAACAGTTGGTAACTGGTAGGTTTTTTAAATTAAAATACAGAACGTAGGTACGTTTGAACATTTTATATCGGTTGTTCCAATGTGATGCATCTACCTTTGTGAACTCATTATTTCTGAGAACGCAAGACTGATTACATGTTAATACCACATTAATGCAATAAATGCTCAAAATGATGTCCGTAACCTCAATGCATTTGGCACTACGTGTAACGACATTCCTCTCAACAGCGAGTAGCTCGCCTTCCGTAATGTTCACACATGCATTGACAATACGCTGACACATGTTGTCGAGCGTTGTCGGTGGATCACGATGGTAAATATCCTTCAACTTTCCCCACAGAAAGAAATCCGGGGACGTCAGATCCGGTGAACGTGCTTCGACGACCAACCCACCTGTCATGAAATATGCTGTTCAATACTGCTTTAACCGCACGCGAGCTATGTGCCGGACATCCATCATGTCCGAAGTACATCGTCATTCTGCCGTGCAGTGAAACATCTCGTAGTAACGTCGGTAGAACATTACGTAGGTAATCAGCATACATTGCACCATTTAGACTGCCATCTAAAATGGGGGCCAATTATCCTTCCTCCCATAATGCTGCACCATACATTAACCCGCCAAAGTCGCTGATATTCCACTTGTCGCAGCCATCTTGGATTTTCCGTTGCCCATTAGTGCATATTATGCCGGTATAAGGTACCACTGTTGGTGAATGACTCTTCGTCGCTAAATAGAACGCGTGCAAAAAAATCTGTCATCGTCCCGTAATTTCTCTAGTGCCCAGTGGCAGAACTGTACGCGACGTTCAAAGTCGTCGCCACGCAATTCCTGGTGCATAGAAATATGGTATGGGTCCAATCGATGTTGATGCAGCATTCTCAACACCGACGTCATTTGTTGCAGGTCGTGGTTGACGTTTCACATGTGGCTAACACTTCCTGTTTCCTTAAATAACGTAACTATCCGGCGAACGGTCCGGACACTTGGATGATGTCGTCCAGGATACCGAGCAGCATACATAGCACACGCCCGTTGGGCATTTTGATCACAATAGCCATACATCAACACGATATCGACCTTTACCGCAATTGGTAAACGGTCCATTTTAACACGGATAATGTATCACGAACCAAATACCGTCCACACTCGCGGAATAATACGTGATACCACGTACTTATACGTTTGTGATTATTACAACGACATCTATCACAGAGCGAAAACAGTGGTCCAACTAAAACATTCATACTTCTTCACGTACTACACGAATATGTAATAAAAATGTGGTTAACTATTTAAATAAACGCAGTTGATATCTGTTTGACCTATGGCAGCGCCATCTAGCGGGCCAACCATAGCGCCATCTGGTTTCCCCCTTCAAGCTAGACAACTTTCGTTCCTTGTAGTTTTTTCGTTTGATGCTTATTTCGTGAGATATTTGGCCCAGTCACTATCAATGGACCACCCTGTATATCTTTGTACTGGATGTCAATGACGATTTATACTCGGGTCAACAGAAACCTTCGATCTTACTCGTCGGCTTTGACCCGTGACGTAAGCGTGTTGTGGTGTGTGACGTCATTACGGCGCGGAGTTTGTTATGCGATTGTGGCGTGTTTGTAGATGTCTTGTTTTTGTTTGTGGTGCTTTCTGGTGGTGTGTTCATGGTTTTCGTTTGTTTTAATTTAATGCTCATTGCTGTACGTCGGGTGAGTTTGTTATTGAGTGTATTTGGTTGTGGTTTTTTGTTTAGGAATGGATATGAAAGACCGCCTTAATAGTGTTTTTAAGGGCTGTGGGTAAAATGTATAGGCCGAAAGTGTTTAGTTAGGGTGCATTTGTGTGTGATTGTGGTGGCCAATCTAGTTTCTGGGGCTGGAACTTTTTGGGTCTAGTGCAGCAGGGGATACAACCCGTCGGCTTTGAACAATGACGTCATTCCTTAGTCATAGATCGTAATGTCTTCACTTCGAGGCATAGTTCTGTGTTCTAATAAGCACTATCATTAAAATAATTGGATGTAAATGTAAAAGCGATCGCTTGACATTGGGTGCATCATTTTACTGATTGCTTAATGAAGTAGGATCAGTTTATTCTATCTCGTGAGATTTTTTTTTTAAAAAGCCAAAAAATCTTATTACGTACTGAAGGGAGCTAGAACACTAAGAAGAATCGCTTCTCGGCTTTTGACAAGATATTGCGTAATAAAGTAGGATCAGTTTATTCTATCTCGTGAGTTTTTTTTTAAAAGCCAAAAAACACTTATCAGGTACTGAAGGGAGCTGCTTAATAAAGTAGGATCAGTTTATTCTATCTCGTGAGTTTTTTTTTTAAGTCAAAAAATCGTTTCTTTACTGATTGCTTAATGAAGTAGGATCAGTTTATTCTATCTCGTGAGTTTTTTTTTAAAAAAAGTAATAAAGCTCTTATTACTTACTGAAGGGAGCTAGAACACTAAGAAGAATCGCTTCTCGGCTTTTGACAAGATATTGCTTAATAAAGTAGGATCAGTTTATTCTATCTCGTGAGATTTTTTTTTTTAAGCCAAAAAACACTTATTAGGTACTGAAGGGAGCTGCTTAATAAAGTAGGATCAGTTTATTCTATCTCGTTCCATGTTAGAGCTCATTTTATTACTTCTCTTCAAATCACATTAATCGTGGAATTGAAACACACAGCAACAGAACGCACCAGAGTGACTTCAAACACTTTGTTACAGGAAATGTTCAAAATGTCCTCCGTTAGCGAGGATAGGTGCATCCACCCTCCATCGCACGGAATCCCTGATGCGCTGATGCGGCCCTGGAGAATGGCGTATTGTATCACAGCCGTCCACAATACCGGGGTTGCGTAGACGAGAGCATTACGTGGGATGAGGTTCCAGGACAACGATGACGTGAAAATGTTTTTGGGAAATTGGTTCAAACATCAAGATAAAGAGTTCTTTGCAGGCGGAATAGAAAAGCTTGAAGCCTGTGCATTAATGTTCAAGGGGATTATGATGAAAAGCAGAAAAAAAGTATTGTTTTGTAAATATATACGCTTTTATCTCCAGACCAATTTGTCTCTTTCTTTATTGAATGACCCTCGTATCTGTCTGGTAAAAGAATCTTACACTCGCCATCGAGCTCTAGAGATGTTAGAGATGTTTTATATCCGTATCTTGTATTTACGCTGCTGGCGTTTATACTTTTGTATGAACGTCCTTCTTCTAACTCGCTAAGCCTCTTATGACACACTGGCGCGTTCACGTTATTGAGGTTCGTCTTCAACTGATTTCGTTCCATTTTTACTATATATATATACAGGGTGTTACAAAAAGGTACGGCCAAACATTCAGGAAACATTCCTCACACGCAAAGAAAGAAAATATGTTATGTGGACATGTGTCCGAAAACGCTTACTTTCCATGTTAGAGCTCATTTTATTACTTCTCTTCAAATCACATTAATCATGGACTGGAAACACACACCAACAGAACGTACCAGCGTGACTTCAAACACTTTGTTACAGGAAATGTTCAAAATGTCCTCCGTTAGCGAGGATACGTGCACCCACCCTCTGTCGCACGGAATCCCTGATGCGCTGATGCGGCCCTGGAGAATGGCGTACTGTATCACAGCCGTCCACAATACGAGCACGAAGAGTCTCTACATTTGGTACCGGGGTTGCGTAGACAAGAGCTTTCAAATGCCCCCATAAATGAAAGTCGAGAGGGTTGAGGTCAGGAGAGCGTGGAGGCCACGGAATTGGTCCGCCTCTATCAATCCGTCGGTCGCCGAATCTGTTGTTGAGAAGCGTACGAACACTTCGACTGAAATGTGCAGGAGCTCCATCGTGCATGAACCACATGTTTTGTCGTACTTGTAAAGGCACATGTTCTAGCAGCACAGTATGAAATCATGGCGGTCATCGAGAAAGTACAGTACATACTGACGAAACTAAAATGAACTCTAACATGGAAATTAAGCATTTCCGGACAAATGTCCACATAACATCTTTTCATTATTTGTGTGTGAGGAATGTTTCCTGAAAGTTTGGCCGTACCTTTTTGGAACACCCTCTATATGGATTTATCGGTTCTAGTTACACGACAGTATTCTTTAAAAGTCTTCATTATTGTCTTGAATGAAAAAATGGTTTTGGGCAATTTATACCAAATTATGACAGTTCAGATTTACCTGCTCTCACTAGAATGTTCGAGAATTCATTGTGTTCGTAGAATACGCCGTGCCTGCAGAAGCACAACGTGCCATTTATGTATCTAAATATAGTCTAAGGCCGACGGTATGCCAGGAAAACATTTACTGATAACGCTATAGACCTTTACTCTAAAGCTGCATTCGTCTATTTCTGCACAGTATACATCGTCAAATAAAAATAAAAAATGAAAAATAAAAACTTTCTGTCTGAATAACTGTGTAACGCTGCGTAGACGACAGAGTTTTGCCGCAGGCCTATATCAGACACTTTTTTAGGGTAGCCAGCTTCTAGCGCTAAACTTGAATCACGAGTGTCATGCTATTAACAATCAACACGACTTGACCTGAAGGCCTCTGATAAACAGCTGATATATTTTTGAAATTCTGCAGTAGAAATCTTAACCAGACTATGAGTAGCAGAGGTTTAGTAGCAGCCTGCTCGTCATTATTAATAAGAGCGTTCACCCAAATCCTTCTTCCGTGGAAAATGTACAAGAATTCGTCCACAATAACACAACTTGAGAAGGGAGTGAGACAGGGTTGTAGCCTTTCCCCGATGTTATTCAATCTGTATATTGAGCAAGCAGTAAAGGAAACAAAAGAAAAATTTGGAGTAGGTATTAAAATCGAGAGAGAAGAAATAAAAACTATGTAATTCTGTAAGAGACGGCAAAGGACTTGGAAGAGCAGTTGAACGGAATGGACAGTGTCTTGAAACGAGGATATAAGATGAACATCAACAAAAGCAAAACGAGGATAATGGAAAGTAGTCGAATTAAGTCGGGTGATGCTGAGGGAATTAGATTAGGAAATGAGACACTTATAGTAGTAAAGGAGTTTTGCTATTTGGGGAGCAAAATAACTGATGATGGTCGAAGTAGAGAGGATATAAAATATAGACTGGCAATGGCAAAGAAAGCGTTTCTGAAGAAGAGAAATTTGTTGACATCGAATATAGATTTAAGTGTCAGGAAGTCGTTTCTGAAAGTATTTGTATGGAGTGTAGCCATGTATGGAAGTGAAACATGGACGATAAATAGTTTGGAAAAGAAGAGAATAGAAGCTTTCGAAATGTGGTGCTACAGAAGAATGTTGAAGATTAGGTGGGTAGATCACGTAACTAATGAGGAGGTATTCAATAGGATTGGGGAGAAGTTTGTGGCACAACTTGACTAGAAGAAGGGATCGGTTGGTAGGACATGTTCTGAGGCATCAAGGGACCACCAGTTTAGTATTGGAGGGCAGCGCGGAGGGTAAAAATCTTAGAGGGAGACCAAGAGATGAATACACTAAACAGATTCAGAAGGATGTAGGCTGCAGTAGGTATTGGGAGATGAAGGAGCTTGCACAGGATAGAGTAGCATGGAGAGCTGCATCAAACCAGTCTCAGGACTGAAGACCACAACAACAACAACACAACTTCCAAACTGCTTGATTTTGGTTCTTTTTCAGGCGCTGCTGGCGTCGGCGGCTGTGTAGGCTCACAATCAGCAAGAGCAGCAAGTTTCGCGTATAAACTTTGAATGCCGCGTATATCGTCTTCAGATAGCTGCATGATGGTGTTGTTGTATAGCGCGTACATCATTGACTCAGCGACGTCGGAATGGGCACAACCTAGCGTGTGGCCATTTTCGTGAACCAAGACAGCGATCAAGTTTGTTTGTCAAGAAGGCGTATTATTGTCCACTTCCATGTGCTAGTATTCATCCTGACCACCATGAGTTTCAATAGGGTCGTTGTACAAATTAGGGTAATCTGCAAGAGCCAGTATGCGACCTCTCTCGTCAAAACTTCGTTGGCAGAATTGCAGTACTGAATTTTGCCTTACGCGAGCTCCTCTCTTGTTCTAAATGACAGTATCAGGATTTCGGTTGCTGTACTCAAAAGTAAGCTCTGTGTGGTGCTGCCAAATTTTAAAAGCTGCGTCAGCTGCTTGCAACATTTTTCTTGTGGCGAGACAGTAATGCCATTTTACATTCTTCATGTTCCATTTGTAGATGTGTGTAGTAAAGCTCAAAACGTTATCTTCCGCGCCACATCTTGGTTTCTCCTTTAACTGCGAAGTTTCGTCAGTCAGCTCGCCATTAGCTACTAGATTATATATCTGTCGAAATAACGTAAGTGCTTCTTTGAACGCTTCTTCATTCAATTTAGAAAGCTGATCTTCTTGGGCAGCCAAACAACCAAATTTGTGCAAGTACTTTATTGCTGCTTCATCTAGAGCAGATATTAATAAGATTAAAAATATTGAAACTACAATTATTCTGTTCATGGAAAATTTTTTATTGTTATTTTTTATTCAAGTCAATTTTCATGGATGGCTGCATACAAATATATAGAGTATGTGTTCAAAAGCATCTGGACACCTGGCTGAAAATGACTTGCAAGTTCGTGGCATCGGTAATGTTGGAATCCAACATGGTGTTGGCCCACTCTTAGCCTTGATGACAGTTTCCAATCTCGCAGTCAGGTGCTGGAAGGTTTCTTGGGGAATGGCAGCCAATTCTTCAGGGAGTGCTGCACTGAGGAGAGGTATCGATATCGGTCGGTGACGCCTGGCACGAAGTCGGCGTTCCAAAACATCCCAAAGGTGTTCTGTAGGATTCAGGTCAGGACTCTGCAGGGCAGTCCATTACAGGGACGTTACTGTCGTGTAACCACTCCGCCACAGGCTGTGCATTATGGACAGGTGCTCGATCGCATTGAAAGATGCAATCGCCACCCCCGAATTGCTCTTCAACAGTGGGAAGCAAGACAGTACTTAAAACATCAATGTAGGCCTGTGCTGTGATAGTGCCACATAACATAACAAGGGGTGCAAGCCCCTCCATGGACAACACGACCACACCATAACACCACCGCCTCCTAATTTTACTGTTGGCACTATACACGCTGGCAGATGACGTTCACATCCTGCAATCGGACCGCCACATTGTGTATCGTGATTCGTCTCTCCACATCACGTTTTTCCACAATTCAGTCGTCCAATGTTTACGCTCCTAGTCTGGAGCCGCGCGACCGCTACGGTCGCAGGTTCGAATTCTGCCTCGAGCTTGGATATGTGTGATGTCCTTAGGTTAGTTAGGTTTAAGTAGTTTTAAGTTGTAGGGGACTGATGACCTCAGATGTTAAGTCCCATAGTGCTCAGAGCCATTTGAACCATTTTACGCTCCTTACACCAAGCGTTGCATTGTTTGGCATTCACCGGCATGATGTGTGGCTTATGATTTCAACCGTCGGCGGTCTCTGTCAGTGAACAGACGAGGTCGGCCTGTATGGTTTTGGGCCATCCGGATCGTATAATAAAGTAGAATCAGTTATAGATATCAGCAACATGCAACTTACATTCAACAACAAGGAAGTGCAAACTATCCAGGACAATGAGAACAGTCCATGGTTCAAGGCCAAAGATGTGTCTGAAATTTTTTAGTATAAAAATACTGGCGATGCAAATACGTCAACACGTAGAAGTTGATGGCAAAGTGAGATGTGAAAGAATTTTTAACCCCCGAGATTTATGGGGGTTAAGGGGCAACGGAAAATCATCAATATTTATCAACGAAGCACCCTGTATTCACTGATCTTCTCATCCAAGAAAGAAGAGGCTAAGCAGTTTAAAAAGTGGCTCACATGATGTCTTACCATCAATCAGAAAATATGGTGAGTACAAGACGTATCAAAGCCAAATTACTCACTTGGAAAATATGAACAGAATTCGCGAAGAGCACATTCAAAATTTAAATGGAATAGTTGATAGAGCTGTAAGGAACTTTACTTGAATTATTACCTCATGTTGCTCCTAGAACAGTCAATAAAAATTTGAGACTGAAATGATTTGACGATGATTACGACTAAACTTACTATGACATCATAGTGGAGAGAAGAAATTTGCAACAACATTTGTACGGCGTAATGGACAGACATCGAAACAGAGAAGAAATGCTGAGGCTCGATTACAATCCAAATTCGATAAATTTGTACCAAAAATGAAGGAAAACTTGAGCATCGACTACCACATGAACTACACTACTGGCCATTAAAATTGCTACGCCAAGAAGAAATGCAGATGATAAACGGGTATCCATTGGACAAATATATTATACTAGAACTGACATGTGATTACATTTTCACGCAATTTGGGTGCATACATCCTGAGAAATCAGTACCCAAAATCTCTGGCCGTAATAACGGCCTTGATAAGCGTGGGCATTGAGTCAAACTGAGCTCCGATGGCGTGTACAGGTACAGTTGCCCATGCACCTTCGACACGATGCCACAGTTCATCGACAGTAGTGACTGGCGTATTGTGACGAGCCAGTTGCTCGGCCACCACTGACCAGACGTTTTGAATTGGTGAGAGATCTGGAGAATGTACAGGCCAGGGCAGCAGTCGAACATTTTCTGTATCCAGAAAGGCCCGTACAGGACCTGCAACATGCGGTCGTGCATTATCCTGCTGAAATGTAGGGTTTCGGAGGGATCGAATGAAGGGTAGAGCCACGGGTCGTTACACATCTGGAATGTAACGTCCACTGTTCAAAGTGCCGTCAAAGCGAACAAGAGGTGACCGAGACGTGTAACCAATGGCACCCCATATCATCACGCTGGGTGATACGCCAGTATGGCGATGACGAATACACGCTTCCAATGTGCATTCACCGCTATGTCGCCAAACACGGATTCGACCATCATGATGCCATAAACAGAACCTGGACTCATCCGAAAAAATGACGTTTTGCAATTCGTGCACCCAGGTTCGTCGTTGACTACACCATCGCAGGCGCTCCTGTCTGTGATGCAGCGTCAAGGGTAACAGCAGCCGCGGTCTCCGAGCTGGTAGTCCATGCTGCTGCAAACGTCGTCGAACTGTTCGTGCAGATTGTTGTTGTCTAGCAAACGTCCCCATCTGTGGACTCAGGGATCGAGGCGTGGCTGCACGATCCGTTACAGCCATGCGGATAAGATGCCTGTCACCTCGAGTGCTAGTAATCATTTGCATATCACAGCATCCTCTTCCTGCCGATTAAATTTGGCGTCTGTAGAACGTCATTTTCATGGTGTAGCAATTTTAGTGGCCAGTAGCGTATTTCAATATGAAGGCTGACTAGAAGCAAGACGGACTGATTAATGATATCAAATATCTCCATGAGGCTACGTTGTCGGCATAATTTTAATGGATCGAAATCCGTTAAAATTGTGGTTGCAGGTCATTCTTTTTGCGTACAAGTGTTCACACAGTCATAGTTTGCATTGTACCATCCACCTGTCGTTTCGACGGAAAGAGCGAGGCCGGCCGGAGTGGTCGTGCGGTTGTAGGCGCTGCAGTCTGAAACCGCGCGACCGCGACGGTCGCAGGTTCGAATCCTGCCTCGGGGCATGGATGTGTGTGATGTCCTTAGATTAGTTAGGTTTAAGTAGTTGTAAGTTCTAGGGGACTGATGACCTTAGAAGTTAAGTCCTATAGTGCTCAGAGCTCTTGAACCATTTTGAAAGAGGGACACGTGTTGCAATAACATTGATGTGTTGTCCACGTGTGTGCCTGCAATTTTGTGCTTATTTATTGCAAGAGCATTTAGTGTACCGTCAATCTACACTAGGTAAAGCTATGAATCACGCGCCAGCCTAGCGATAACAGCGAAGATAGCGGTGAGGGGCAATGGCCGCCGCCGCTGCTATCGCGGAAGTTTGTCACCCGTGCCCACACGCGCGTATAACTCAGAAACGTTGCGGTGTCTCGAAAAACTGAACAGTCTAAATTTCAAAATGTAATTTCTGCTCAGAGTTAAAGGCTTATACAAAATGAAAAAGGATGATCTTGTCGATGCTATAGAGAAGACTTATCCACAGCATCGACAAGCGGCTTATTTAAACAAATTTTCTAACAAAACTGTACGTGAGTTGAAGCGGATTGCAAAGGAAAATAGAGGGTTTCCAAATTCACACAGAAATAGTTTGGTGGCTCTTATAGATGCAGAGACAATTTTTAAAGAAAATCAGCAACATTCAATATACAACAGAATTGTTAGATGGCAAATACATAATCACGAGTGAGGAAAAAGAATGGTAAGAAAAAATGGTGAGAAAAAAATAGGTCAGCTTCTTCCATTTAAACCCGATGTATTTAGTACGCTGAAGAAAAAAAAAAGAAGCTACGCAATGAAGAACCACGTGAACAAAAACTATGTCGCTTGCGATAAAATGCGCCGGCGAAAAAGTGGCTGCTATCTTTTGGACGAAAAGCCGCCTCCGAAAAAAAGTGATGACGAAGAAGTCGCTTCAGAAAAAAAGTGGCAGCGAGAAAGGTGTCAACATTCTGCTAAAACAGCGGTCAGTTTTCGCCAAAAAAGTCACCGCCGAAATTTTGCAAAAAGGTGATCGTCATCTTTTGGCCGGAAAGTTGAGGGTTTGTCCTGAGCCGCCGCCCTTACTACTGCCCATTTCCCGTACGACCATTTCAGGATTGTACGGTGAATATCAGCAGTGCGGTAAAACATCAATTCTCCGGCATCGCTGCGGCCGGACAAGGATCCTGTAAGAACCGGACCAACGACGATTGAAGAGAATCGTTCAGCGTGACAGAAGTGAAACCCTTCCGCAAACTGCTGCAGTTTCAATGCTGGGCCGTCAACAAGTGTCAACGTGCGAACCATTTGACGAAATGGAGCCGGAGGCGAACTCATATATCCTTGGTGACTTCACGATACAAGGCTTTACGCCTCGGTTGCGCCCGACATTGGACTTTTGATGACTGGAAACACGGACGAGTTTCGCTGAATCGATGGACCCTGCATACCAGCAGGGGACTGTCCAAGTTGGTGGAGGCTCTATAATGGTGTGGAATGTTCAAATGTGTGTGAAATCTT
Organism: Schistocerca cancellata; assembly: GCF_023864275.1. NCBI lineage: Eukaryota > Metazoa > Arthropoda > Insecta > Orthoptera > Acrididae > Schistocerca > Schistocerca cancellata. The sequence continues at coordinate 102,012 of NW_026047147.1, read as the reverse complement.
ATGGGACTTAACTGCTAAGGTCATCAGTCCCTAAGCTTACATACTACTTAACCTAAATTATCCTAAGGACAAACACACACACCCATGCCCGAGAGAGGACTCGAACCTCCCCCAGGACTAGCCGCATAGTCCATGACTGCAGCGCCACAGACCGCTCGGCTAATCCCGCGCGGCAATGGTGTGAAGCGTGTGCAGTTGCAGTGATATGCGACTCCTGATACGTCTAGATTCGACTCTGACAGGTGACACGTACGTAAGCACCGTGTCTGATCACCTGCATCCACTCATGTCGATTGTGCATTCCGAAGAACTCGGGCAATTCCAGCAGGACAATGTGACACCCCACGCGCCCAAAACTGCTACAGAGAGGCTCCAGGAACACTCTTCTGAGTTTAAACACTTCCGCTGACCACCAAACTCCCTAGACACGAACATTATTGAGCATATCTGGGAATCCCTGCAACGTGCTCTCCACCACCTCGTACTCTTAGGGATTTATGGACAGCCCTGCAGTATTCACGGTGCCAAGTGTCGTGTGGTTCAAATGGCTCTGAGCACTATGGGACTCAACTGCTGTGGTCATAAGTCCCCTAGAACTTAGAACTACTTAAACCTAACCAACCCAAGGACATCACACACATCCATGCCCGAGGCAGGACTCGAACCCGCGACCGCAGCGGTCGTGCGGTTCCAGACTGTAGCGCGTTTAACCGCTCGGCCACTCCGGCCGGCGGTGCCAATCCCCTCCAGCACTACTCCAGACATTAATCGAGTCCTTGCCACGGTGTGCTGCGGCACTTCTGCGTGCTCGTGGGGGCCGTATACGATATTAGCAAGCTGTACCAGTTTCTTTGGCTCTTCAGTGATCTTCAAACATTCCTTTCATTCTTGCGGTGTTTATGTATGTCTTTTGTCTTTTGCCCACCCTATGTACCTCGGTTGAACAACAAAAGAACAATATTGAAACCATTGAGGTCCGCAGCTCGTGGTCGTGCGGTAGCGTTCTCGCTTCCCGCGCCCGGGTTCCCGGGTTCGATTCCCGGCGGGGTCAGGGATTTACTCTGCCTCGTGATAACTGGGTGTTGTGTGATGTCCTTAGGTTAGTTAGGTTTAAGTAGTTCTAAGTTCTAGGGGACTGATGACCATAGATGTTAAGTCCCATAGTGCTCAGAGCCATTTGAACCATTTGAAACCATTGAGTACTGTCACCATAATGTATAGCAATATCTATTTGCTATTTTTTTTTTTTTTACTGAACGTCGTCCCAAAAAGGTGTACCAGTTTGTCTGGCTCTTCAGTGTTTATCATTTGTCAAAGGTATAGGAAGCACCCTTGTACATGAAAAATGTACTTACTGCACAACCAGGTGGGTATTTACGGATATGTCGCAAACGTAATAGCGAGAGAGACGTGATAAGGAAGTGTATAACAGGAAGAGGATGCAGGTTTCCAGTAGTCAAACAGATTTTACTAAAATTACCGGAAAGAAAATACGTACAGTTTTTAATGTCAGATTATCCCAATAGTTCTTGTAGACGAAAAATTTATGTGCTGTAAAAGCTTATTTCTTATGCTGCAATACTTTCCGCACGAGTGTGAAACACCTCTTTCAAACGATGTGAAATGTATGGCAGTGTGCTGTTATAAATATAATTGTATACTCCCATCTATACAATCGTAATTCGTTATACTTGACCTTGGTCATAAAGGATAGAAATCAGACCTAAAACGTAGTACCGCAGAACGAATATTGTGACGGAGAGTATTGCAGACATAAATAAAGAACCAGCTAGATCTCCGCTGCTCACGATCGGACCGTTGCACGGTGCGTGGCGGAGGGTACTTGACTCACCGAGGCCATCCTGCGCTCCGCAAATGCGTCAATACGCGCTGCTGTCGATGTCACCTCCCTCCCTCCCTCCCTCCACCCACCCATGACGTCAGCTCCGCGGCGTGTGCTGACCTCGCTCTGCAGTCACGCATTATCTCCCACTGCACGACGCCCGCTTCCTGCACGCAAACTGCTCTTATATTACCACACAACTAGCAGGCTTGCAGCGAGGCTATTTACTGCAGAGACTGCCACAGAGAGCTAGCCTACAGCTACGTGTATAATAGTGGAAAACAGTACGAAAATTAACATTGTCGGTCGGAATAGTTCCATGTAGTGTATATCCGACAGTGTGATATTCAATAAAATGATAAATGCAGCCAAGTAGAATCGCATTTGACGTCAGCAGTACAGAATACAGGGTGAAACTCGTAGGGCAGAAGGGAAGCAGGCATCATTAGCGACAGTGCGCGTTGTGTACGTAAAGCACGCTTTTACACAGCCACGTGGAGAACTGTCATCACGCGATGAAAAAACCAAAGATTGCTGCGTGGCAGAAGCTGACTCCTTCAACTTATTTATACACTACTGGCCATTGAAATTGCTACACCACGTAGATGACGTGCTACAGACGCGGAATTTAAGCGACAGGAAGAAGATGCTGTGATATGCAAATGATCAGCTTTTCAGAGCGTTCACACAAGGTTGGCGCCGGTGGCCACACCTACAACGTGCTCAATTGAGGAATGTTTCCAACCGATTTCTCATACACAGTTGACCGGCGTTGCATGGTGAAACGTTGTTGTGATGCCTCGTGTAAGGAGGAGAAATGCGTACCATCGCGTTTCCGACTTTGATAAAGGTCGGATTGGAGCCTATCGCGATTGCGGTTTATCGGCACGCGACATTGCTGCTCGCGTCGGTCGAGATCCAATGACTGTTAGCAGAATATGGAATCGGCGGGTTCAGGAGGGTAATACGGAACGCCGTGCTGGACCCCAACGGTCTCGTATCACTAGCAGTGGAGATGACAGGCATCTTATCAGCACGGCTGTAACGGATCGTGCAGCCACGTCTCGATCCCTGAGTCCACAGATGGGGACGTTTGCAAGACAACAACCATCTGCAGGAACAGTTCGACGACGTTTGCAGCAGCACGGACTATCAGCTCGGAGACCGTGGCTGCGGTTACCCTTGACGCTGCATCACAGACAGGAGCGCCTGCGATCGTGTACTCAACGACGAACCTGGGTGCACGAATGGCAAAACGTCATTTTTTTTCGGATGTATCCAGGTTCTGTTTACAGCATCACGTTGGTCGCATCCGTGTTTGGCGACATAGCGGTGAACGCACATTGGAAGCGTGTATTCGTCATCGCCATACTGGCTTATCACCTCGCGTGATGGTATGGGATGCCATTGGTTACACGTCTCGGTCACCTCTTGTTCGCATTGACGGCACTTTGAACAGTGGACGTTACATTTCATATGTCTTACGACCCGTGGCTCTACCCTTCATTCGATCCCTGCGAAACCCTACATTTCAGCACGTTAATGCACGACCGCGTGTGCAGGTCCTGCACGGGCCTTTCTGGATACAGAAAATGTTCGATTGCTGCCCTGGCCAGCACATTCTCCAGATCTCCAACCAATTGAAAACGTCTTGTCAATGGTGGTCGAGCAACTGGCCCGTCACAATACACCAGTCACTACTGTTCATGAACTGTGGTATCGTGTTGTACATGCATGGGCAGCTGTACCTGTACACGCCATCCGAGCTCTGCTTGACTGATTGCTCAGGCGTATCGAGGCCGTTATTACGGCCAGAGGTGGTTGTTCTGGGTAGTAATTTCTCAGGATCTATGCACCGAAATTGCGTGAAAATGTAATCACATGTCAGTTTTAGTATAATATATTTGTCCAATGAATACCCGGCTATCATCGGCAATTCTTCTTGGTGTAGCAGTTTTATTGGCCAGTAGTGTAGTTCGTCACAGCTAGCAGGCTTGCAGTGAGGATACTTACTGCAGTGTCTGTGACAAAGCGGTAGCCTGCATCTACATCTATAACAGTGGAAAACAGTACGAAAATAAACATTGCTGGTCGTAACAGTTGCATACAGTGCATATGACACAGCCACGCGGAAAACAGTTATCACGCGATGAAAAAGCAAAACTAGGTTCGTGGGAGCAAATGGGACTCCCTAACCACCTACCGCCAAGAAGTTGAATAGTTCAAGGGCAGAGATTTATAACTTCGTTAGATTCGCGCAAGATATGGACAGAATCGAAAATGTGGGCGAAGTAGAAAATTGTCTGAGGCATCGAAACGGTTACTTTTGCGCAGGGCAAGGGCCACAAATCGTTATTATTCTCAACTTGTTGCTGATTTACAGTCGCCAGCGACTGCCAGACGTTTGTCAAATGACAAACGTCATGCATTGGAGAAACGACTGCAGAAAGCTGCTCTCACACCCAGACACAAACAGGCTGGATTGCAGTTTACTGGAAAACCTATGTCACGGACTTGACAATGGGATAAAGTGGTCTTCAGGGACGAGAAGAAGTTTAACATAGGTATGGATTTTTCAGTATGATTGCAGTGATATAAGAGGAGAGCAGCATGTAAGAAAAGAGTGGAAATGTTCGCGGTGGAAGATTTGCGAGCCTTCTGCACTGAAGGTAATTCACACATTGCGTGGATCGACACTACGAAGAGCTCTACTATGTACATTAGGATGCTAGAGACATTTTTGTGCCAAGTTCCTACGGGACCAAACTGCTGAGGTCATCGGTCCCTAGGCTTACACACTACTCAGTTTCACTTAAACTAACGCTAAGGATAACACACGAATGCCCGAGGGACGACTGGATCATCTGAGGAGGAGGGGGGGGAGGGAGAGCCGCGCGAACCGTGGCAAGGCCCCTCGGACCGCGCGGATATCCCGCACAGCTTGCTAGAGACGGAATGGATTAGATTGTGTAAGGGGCTAGGGGACCAAAGCCTAACATTTCAACAAAACAAAGCGTCTGTGTGTGTTTCTGCACGACAAAAAGTTCAAAAAGTTGGTTTTAAGAAAAAGATAACGATGGTTTGCCCTGGCCTGCACCTAGCCTGGATTTGAATCCCGTGGAAGACTTTTGGGAAGTACTTACAAGGGTGTTTATCGCAATGGAACGGAATTTGAGGCCGTGTGTGAGCTGAAAAGTGCGAGGCGAGAAGCGTTGACGACAGTTTCACTGCAAGAACTACAAAACTTTCGAATTCGTCGAACGGTTCACACACGGCCCTCCATCCGCCAGTTTAGGCTTCGTTCAGTTCTCGTCTCTCTCTGAGGCCTCGATGACGTTTAAATTTGCTGCGAAGCTCTCTTTTCCTTCCTAGGAGTTTATTAACACCGTGGTCGAATCACGGAGGGTTGATGTCCCATGGTGCAGTTTATGAGAAATATAAATTATTTAACATTTTTCCACGATATTAAGCAATTATATTTGTCACATGTAAAAGAAACTGAAAGTCAAGGAATAATGCGATTATAAAGAAAAACTATTATCTGTAATGTAAGTATTACTATTATCTTTGTCCTTTTTGGCATCGGCGTGAAACAAAAAGAGCCAGACTGTCTTGTTCTGATAAGACGCCATTGTTCGCAGTCTACATAATAAGGTGTGTACATGTTTTATTATTTGAGCAGTGAGCTCCAATATAAGTCGAAAGTATTGCTGTTGTTAATTTTAACCGTAACCTGCCCAACATACCCCGTTTGCTTTTTCAATCATTTTTAAAAGAATTTCAGACGCCGCGCCGGCAGCAAGCTGAACGTCGCTGGACGGCGACAATTGGCAGCCATTAAGCGACAATTTAAAATTATCGTAATTATTATATCGTTCTTTCCACACGCGAAGCTGGAGATCGGCTATATTATTTCATTTATGATTTATAGCAAACTGGTATTTTCAAAGTACTTAGTGATATATTCAGACGATTTATATTACGTGCAATAGGATACAGACCTGGCCTGCGCCAAGGCGAAATTAAATCACACGTAAGTCCTTACGTATTGAAAATAGTTAAATTCCTTTGTGAGTGTGTGTTTATTGCCTATAATGATTAACTGTTTTTGAGAACAGTCTAGCCTAACTAACTTCAATAGTTACGCAGGATCCCACGAATTTTTGTGACAGTGAAATCTAAGAACGATCTGTGCCTTCGCATATCTTTGCAGTGAAACCAAAATCAAATTAAAAATAAAAATACAATATAAATTAGATAAAATAAAATAATAAAATCCCACATTCTCATTTAATTCAACGACACACACATTAATAGGTTATATACAGGGTGTTACAAAAAGGTACGGCCAAACTTTCAGGAAACATTCCTCACACACAAAAAAAGAAAAGATGTTATGTGGACACGTGTCCGGAAACGCTTAATTTCCATCTTAGAGCTCATTTTAGTTTCGTCAGTACGTACTGTACTTCCTCGATTCAAATTGTAAATTTTCACAGTCAACATGTGTGGGCTGACGAGAATCCGCACACAATTGTGCAATCACGTCATCGACACAGATTTTCTGTGAACGTTTGGGCAGGCATTGTTGGTGATGTCTTGATTGGGCCCCATGTTCTTCCACCTACGCTCAATAGAGCATGTTATCACGATTTCATACGGGCTACTCTACCTGTGCTGCTAGAACACGTGCCTTTACAAGTACGACACAACATGTGGTTCGTGCACGATGGAGCTCCTGCACATTTCAGTCGAAGTGTTCGTACGCTTCTCAACAACAGATTCGGTGACCGACGGATTGGTAGAGGCGGACCAATTCCGTGGCCTCCACGCTCTCCTGACCTCAACCCTCTCGACTTTCATTTGTGGTGACATTTGAAAGCTCTCATCTACGCAACCCCGGTACCAAATGTAGAGACTCTTCGTGTTTGAAGTCACGCTGGTACGTTCTGTTGGTGTGTGTTTCCATTCCATGATTAATGTGATTTGAAGAGAAGTAATAAAATGAGCTCTAACATGGAAAGTAAGCGTTTCCGGACACATGTCCACATAACATTTTTCTTTCTTTGTGTGTGAGGAATGTTTCCTGAAAGTTTGGCCGCACCTTTTTGTAACACCCTGTATATATATAGTAAAAGTGTAACGAAATCAGTTGAAGACGAACCTCAATAACGTGAACGCGCCAGTGTGTCATAAAAGGCTTAGCGAGTTAGAAGAAGGACGTCCATACAAAAGTATAAACGCCAGCAGCGTAAATACAAGATGCGGATATAAAACATCTCTAACATCTCTAGAGCTCGATGGCGAGTGTAAGATTCTTTTACCAGACAGATACGAGGGTCATTCAATAAAGAAAGAGACAAATTGGTCTGGAGATAAAAGCGTATATATTTACAAAACAATACTTTTTTTCTGCTTTTCATCATAATCCCCTTGAACATTAATGCACAGGCTTCAAGCTTTTCTATTCCGCCTGCAAAGAACTCTTTATCTTGATGTTTGAACCAATTTCCCAAAAACATTCTCACGTCATCGTTGTCCTGGAACCTCATCCCACGTAATGCTCTCGTCTACGCAACCCCGGTATTGTGGACGGCTGTGATACAATACGCCATTCTCCAGGGCCGCATCAGCGCATCAGGGATTCCGTGCGATGGAGGGTGGATGCACCTATCCTCGCTAACGGAGGACATTTTGAACATTTCCTGTAACAAAGTGTTTGAAGTCACTCTGGTGCGTTCTGTTGCTGTGTGTTTCAATTCCACGATTAATGTGATTTGAAGAGAAGTAATAAAATGAGCTCTAACATGGAAAGTAAGCGTTTCCGGACACATGTCCACATAACATATTTTCTTTCTTTCTGTGTGAGGAATGTTTCCTGAAAGTTTGGCCGTACCTTGTTGTAACACCCTGTATATGAAGTAGAGTTTTTAAGAAAGTTTTTACAAACCTGAAAACAGCACAAAGTTTTGCACATATACCTTGTTATCACATGCAGCGTTTTTCCTGGTTGTTTATGTTTTTCTTTACAGGTGTTTTACTTTCACTGCGTCGTCTTCAACCACATAGAAGTTAATGAAAAAAAAATTATTTATCTCGATATTTTATACGATTGGGAATGTTGTAATTCTATGTGAAAGGTAGTGTGTGTGCGCGCAAGGATTATCAGTACTAACACTGCAGTTCTTAAACGCCACTGTGTATGTAACGCGCCGTCACGTGTCTCAGTGCGTGATCTGACGAAGTAACGTCTCCTTTCCCCCCCCCTCTCTCACCCTCCCTCCCTCTTTCTCTCTCTCTCTCTCTTTCTCTCTCTCTCTCTCTCTCTCTCTCTCTCTCTCTCTCTCTCTCTCTCTTCGCAGAACGCGCGACAACCAGCCTTCGTAGCTGCTCTCTAGAAGCTGCGCCTTGTGTGCAACAGCAAATTGCGACGCAAAGAGAAGGAAGCAACTACAGAGGAAAGGCAAATAGTTGTCTCCCAAGGTGAAGAGAGCAAATCACTTTCAGAAGCTGCTGGTATTATTGGGACAAGCGAGGCAATTGTGTAGTCCATAGCAACGAAACAAATCGCTGTCGTTCAAAAGACGGAACATTAAACATTGACAGTATTTAAAGAAATAATGACGCTATATCATGATTACTGACAAAATAGTGTGTGTATCGCCAGGTTGAAGCCCTTCCGTCCGTGTTTGCTGTACAAATACAATGGTCTTGAACAAAGTAAGAGCATATGGACTATCAGACCAATTGTGTGATTGGATAGAAGAGTTCCTAGGTAACAGAACGCAGCATGTTATTCTCAATGGAGAGAAGTCTTCCGAAGTAAGAGTGATTTCAGGTGTGCCGCAGGGGAGTGTCGTAGGACCTTTGCTATTCACAATGTACATAAATGACCTTGTGGATGACATCGGAAGTTCACTGAGGCTTTTCGCAGATGATGCTGTGGTGTATCGAGAGGTTGTAACAATGGAAAATTGTACTGAAATGTAGGAGGATCTGCAGCGAATTGATTTATGGTGCAGGGAATGGCAATTGAATATCAATGTAGACAAGTGTAATGTGCTGTGAATACATAGAAAGATAGGGATGGGCGATGTACTTGAGGACAATATTATGGAAATGGAAGAGGATGTAGATGAAGATGAAATGGGAGATACGATACTGCTGCGTGAAGAGTTTGACAGAGCACTGAAAGACCTAAGTCGAAACAAGGCCCCCGGAGTAGACAACTTTCCATTGGAACTACTGACGGCCTTCGGAGAGCCAGTCCTGACAAAACTCTACCATCTGGTGAGCAAGATGTATGAAACAGGCGAAATACCCTCAGACTTCAAGAAGAATATAATAATTCCAATCCCAAAGAAAGCAGGTGTTGACAGATGTGAAAATTACAGAACAATCAGTATAACAAGCCACAGTTGCAAAATACTAACACGAATTCTCTACAGACGAATGGAAAAACTAGTAGAAGTCGGTCTCGGAATGATCAGTTTGGATTCCGTAGACATACTGGAACACGTGAGGCAATACTGACCTTACGACTTATCTTAGAAGAAAGATTAAGGAAAGACAAACCTACGTTTCTGGCATTTGTAGACTTAGAGAAAGATTTTGACAATGTTGACTGGAATACTCTCTTTCAAATTCTAAAGGTGGCAGGGGTAAAATACAGGAAGCGAAAGGCTATTTACAATTTGTACAGAAACCAGATGGCAGTTATAAGAGTCGAGGGACATGAAAGGGAAGCAGTGGTTGGGAAGAGAGTAAGACAGGATTGTAGCCTCTCCCCGATATAATTCAATCTGTATATTGAGCAAGCAGTAAAGGAAACAAAAGGAAAATTCGGAGTAGGTATTAAAACCCATGGAGAAGAAATAAAAACGTTGAGGTTCGCCGATGACATTGTAATTCTGTCAGAGACAGCAAAGGACTTGGAAGAACAGTTGAATGGAATGGACAGTATCTTGAAAGGAGGATATATGATGAACATCAACAAAAGCAAAACAAGGATAATGGAATGTAGTCGAATTAAGTCGGGTGATGCTGAGGGAATTAGATTAGGAAATGAGACACTTGGACGGTAAATAGTTTGGACAAGAAGAGAATAGAAGCTTTCGAAATGTGGTGCTACAGAAGAATGCTGAAGATTAGATGGGTAGATCACGTAACTAATGAGGAAGTATTAAATAGGATTGGGGAGAAGACGAGTTCGTGGCACAACTTGACTAGAAGAAGGGATCGGTTGGTAGGAGATGTTCTGAGGCATCAAGGGATCACCAATTTAGTATTGGAGGGCAGCGTGGAGGGTAAAAATCGTAGGGGGAGACCAAGAGATGAATACACTAAGCAGATTCAGAAGGATGTAGGTTGCAGTAGGTACTGGGAGATGAAGAAGCTTGCACAGGATAGAGTAGCATGGAGAGCTGCATCAAACCAGTCTCAGGACTGAAGACCACAACAACAACAACAGATCCTGAGAAATCAGTACCCATAACAACCACCTCTGGCTGTAATAACGGCCTTGATACGCCTGGGCATTGAGTCAAACAGCGCTTGGATGGCGTTTACGGGTACAGCTGCCCAAGCAGCTTCAACGCGATACCACAGTTCATCAAGAGTAGTGACTGCCATATTGCGACGAGCCAGTTGCTCGGCCACCATTGAAAAGACGTTTTCAGATGGTGAGAGATCTGGAGACTGTGCTGACCAGCGCAGCAGTCGAACATCTTCCGTATCCGAAAGGCCCATACAGGACCTGCAACATGCGGTCGTGCATTATCCTGCTGAAATACAGGGTTTCGCAGGGATCGAATGAGGGGTAGAGCCACGGGTTGTAACACATCTGAAATGTAACGGCCACTGTTCAAAGTGCCTTCAATGCAAAAAAGAGGTGGCCGAGATGTGTAACCTATGGCACCCCATGCCATCACGCCGGATGATACGGCAGTATGGCGATGACGAATACACGCTTACAATATGCGTTCACCGTGATGACGCCAAACAGGGATGCGACCATCATGATGCTGTAAATAGAACCTGGATTCATCCGAAAAAATTACGTCTTGCCATTTGTGCACCCAGGTTCGTCACCGAGTACACCATCGCAGGCGCTCTTGTCTGTGATGCAGCGTCAAGAGTAACTGCAGCCACGGTCTCCGAGCTGATAGTCCGTGTTGCTGCAAATATCGTCGAACTGTTCGTACCGATGGTTGTTGTCTTGCAAACGTCCCCATCTGTTGAGTCAGTGATCGAGACCTGGCTGCACGATCCGTTACAGCCGTGCAGATAAGATTCCTGTCATCTGTACTGCTAGTGGTACGAGGCCGTTCGGATCCAGCATGCCATTCCGTATTACCTTCCTGAACCCACCCATTCCATATTCTGCTAACAGTCATTGTATCTCGAGCAACGCGAGCAGCAATGATGCGGTACGATAAACCACAACCACGATAGGTTACAATACGACCTTTATCAAAGTCGGGAACGTGATGGTACGCATTTCTCCTCCTTACACGGGGCATCACTACAACGTTTCACCAGGCAACGCCGGTCAACTGCTGTTTGTGTATGAGAAATCGGTTGGAAACTTTCCTCATGTCAGCACGTTGTAGGTGTCGCTCTGAATGCTCCGAAAAGCTAATCGTTTGCATATCACAGCATCTTCTTCCTGTCGGTTAAATTTCGCGTCTGTAGCACGTCATCTTCGTGGTGTAGCAATTTTAATCGCCAGTAGTGTAAGTTCATTAGACCTTTTTTGTTCCGTATCCTCTCATCGATCAATCCCTAGAGTTTGCTGACGGTGGAAAAAAATCACCGTATAGATAAATTACACAGAGAAGTTAGGACGCAACGAGACGGTCTGACAGTTGGCGCCCCTCCGCTGCCAGGCCCCCGTATTTCATCAGACGTTTCACCTCACCAGACTGGAGCGCGTTCAGTGGTAGCAGTGCTGGCTGGTTAAACCCTCCTACCTGCCGTGCCACGCCCGCCTGCCCTGGATTCCAGATGGGAAGCCGCAACCCTCGCTCCAGGTCTGCACGCTGCCGCGCCTCTATAGCAACTGTTCCAGAACTACGCGGCTTTGATATAGGACCGTGTGGCGACGTAAAAAAAGACTAGTTTCCACAGTGGAATGAATGGAGAGTAACGGAAAGTGTTTAATTTGTAACTACATAAGACGAGAACGTAGCTTTTGCGTGCGCTTGTGTAATCCGTTTTTCTCTTCGGTTTGTATTTACGCCTTTGAGTGCGTTTTTGCCTGGGACGGTGAGGTCGTATCTAGTTGAAATTGATATCACGTACTGAGAACGGTAGTCGCTTGGCGGTGTCAAAGTTTTAAAATTGTAAGTGAAGGCATCGAGGAGTTACGGACGTTTATGCAGCGTGTTTTGAAACACGAAGAGCAGAGACGCGCCGCGCCGCCTGGCCCAGTAAGCGTAGTTTGCTTTGATATAGGACCGTGTGGCGACGTAAAAAAAGACTAGTTTCCACAGTGGAATGAATGGAGAGTAACGGAAAGTGTTTAATTTGTAACTACATAAGACGAGAACGTAGCTTTTGCGTGCGCTTGTGTAATCCGTTTTTCTCTTCGGTTTGTATTTACGCCTTTGAGTGCGTTTTTGCCTGGGACGGTGAGGTCGTATCTAGTTGAAATTGATATCACGTACTGAGAACGGTAGTCGCTTGGCGGTGTCAAAGTTTTAAAATTGTAAGTGAAGGCATCGAGGAGTTACGGACGTTTATGCAGCGTGTTTTGAAACACGAAGAGCAGAGACGCGCCGCGCCGCCTGGCCCAGTAAGCGTAGTTTGCTTTGATATAGGACCGTGTGGCGACGTAAAAAAAGACTAGTTTCCACAGTGGAATGAATGGAGAGTAACGGAAAGTGTTTAATTTGTAACTACATAAGACGAGAACGTAGCTTTTGCGTGCGCTTGTGTAATCCGTTTTTCTCTTCGGTTTGTATTTACGCCTTTGAGTGCGTTTTTGCCTGGGACGGTGAGGTCGTATCTAGTTGAAATTGATATCACGTACTGAGAACGGTAGTCGCTTGGCGGTGTCAAAGTTTTAAAATTGTAAGTGAAGGCATCGAGGAGTTACGGACGTTTATGCAGCGTGTTTTGAAACACGAAGAGCAGAGACGCGCCGCGCCGCCTGGCCCAGTAAGCGTAGTTTGCTTTGATATAGGACCGTGTGGCGACGTAAAAAAAGACTAGTTTCCACAGTGGAATGAATGGAGAGTAACGGAAAGTGTTTAATTTGTAACTACATAAGACGAGAACGTAGCTTTTGCGTGCGCTTGTGTAATCCGTTTTTCTCTTCGGTTTGTATTTACGCCTTTGAGTGCGTTTTTGCCTGGGACGGTGAGGTCGTATCTAGTTGAAATTGATATCACGTACTGAGAACGGTAGTCGCTTGGCGGTGTCAAAGTTTTAAAATTGTAAGTGAAGGCATCGAGGAGTTACGGACGTTTATGCAGCGTGTTTTGAAACACGAAGAGCAGAGACGCGCCGCGCCGCCTGGCCCAGTAAGCGTAGTTTGCTTTGATATAGGACCGTGTGGCGACGTAAAAAAAGACTAGTTTCCACAGTGGAATGAATGGAGAGTAACGGAAAGTGTTTAATTTGTAACTACATAAGACGAGAACGTAGCTTTTGCGTGCGCTTGTGTAATCCGTTTTTCTCTTCGGTTTGTATTTACGCCTTTGAGTGCGTTTTTGCCTGGGACGGTGAGGTCGTATCTAGTTGAAATTGATATCACGTACTGAGAACGGTAGTCGCTTGGCGGTGTCAAAGTTTTAAAATTGTAAGTGAAGGCATCGAGGAGTTACGGACGTTTATGCAGCGTGTTTTGAAACACGAAGAGCAGAGACGCGCCGCGCCGCCTGGCCCAGTAAGCGTAGTTTGCTTTGATATAGGACCGTGTGGCGACGTAAAAAAAGACTAGTTTCCACAGTGGAATGAATGGAGAGTAACGGAAAGTGTTTAATTTGTAACTACATAAGACGAGAACGTAGCTTTTGCGTGCGCTTGTGTAATCCGTTTTTCTCTTCGGTTTGTATTTACGCCTTTGAGTGCGTTTTTGCCTGGGACGGTGAGGTCGTATCTAGTTGAAATTGATATCACGTACTGAGAACGGTAGTCGCTTGGCGGTGTCAAAGTTTTAAAATTGTAAGTGAAGGCATCGAGGAGTTACGGACGTTTATGCAGCGTGTTTTGAAACACGAAGAGCAGAGACGCGCCGCGCCGCCTGGCCCAGTAAGCGTAGTTTGCTTTGATATAGGACCGTGTGGCGACGTAAAAAAAGACTAGTTTCCACAGTGGAATGAATGGAGAGTAACGGAAAGTGTTTAATTTGTAACTACATAAGACGAGAACGTAGCTTTTGCGTGCGCTTGTGTAATCCGTTTTTCTCTTCGGTTTGTATTTACGCCTTTGAGTGCGTTTTTGCCTGGGACGGTGAGGTCGTATCTAGTTGAAATTGATATCACGTACTGAGAACGGTAGTCGCTTGGCGGTGTCAAAGTTTTAAAATTGTAAGTGAAGGCATCGAGGAGTTACGGACGTTTATGCAGCGTGTTTTGAAACACGAAGAGCAGAGACGCGCCGCGCCGCCTGGCCCAGTAAGCGTAGTTTGCTTTGATATAGGACCGTGTGGCGACGTAAAAAAAGACTAGTTTCCACAGTGGAATGAATGGAGAGTAACGGAAAGTGTTTAATTTGTAACTACATAAGACGAGAACGTAGCTTTTGCGTGCGCTTGTGTAATCCGTTTTTCTCTTCGGTTTGTATTTACGCCTTTGAGTGCGTTTTTGCCTGGGACGGTGAGGTCGTATCTAGTTGAAATTGATATCACGTACTGAGAACGGTAGTCGCTTGGCGGTGTCAAAGTTTTAAAATTGTAAGTGAAGGCATCGAGGAGTTACGGACGTTTATGCAGCGTGTTTTGAAACACGAAGAGCAGAGACGCGCCGCGCCGCCTGGCCCAGTAAGCGTAGTTTGCTTTGATATAGGACCGTGTGGCGACGTAAAAAAAGACTAGTTTCCACAGTGGAATGAATGGAGAGTAACGGAAAGTGTTTAATTTGTAACTACATAAGACGAGAACGTAGCTTTTGCGTGCGCTTGTGTAATCCGTTTTTCTCTTCGGTTTGTATTTACGCCTTTGAGTGCGTTTTTGCCTGGGACGGTGAGGTCGTATCTAGTTGAAATTGATATCACGTACTGAGAACGGTAGTCGCTTGGCGGTGTCAAAGTTTTAAAATTGTAAGTGAAGGCATCGAGGAGTTACGGACGTTTATGCAGCGTGTTTTGAAACACGAAGAGCAGAGACGCGCCGCGCCGCCTGGCCCAGTAAGCGTAGTTTGCTTTGATATAGGACCGTGTGGCGACGTAAAAAAAGACTAGTTTCCACAGTGGAATGAATGGAGAGTAACGGAAAGTGTTTAATTTGTAACTACATAAGACGAGAACGTAGCTTTTGCGTGCGCTTGTGTAATCCGTTTTTCTCTTCGGTTTGTATTTACGCCTTTGAGTGCGTTTTTGCCTGGGACGGTGAGGTCGTATCTAGTTGAAATTGATATCACGTACTGAGAACGGTAGTCGCTTGGCGGTGTCAAAGTTTTAAAATTGTAAGTGAAGGCATCGAGGAGTTACGGACGTTTATGCAGCGTGTTTTGAAACACGAAGAGCAGAGACGCGCCGCGCCGCCTGGCCCAGTAAGCGTAGTTTGCTTTGATATAGGACCGTGTGGCGACGTAAAAAAAGACTAGTTTCCACAGTGGAATGAATGGAGAGTAACGGAAAGTGTTTAATTTGTAACTACATAAGACGAGAACGTAGCTTTTGCGTGCGCTTGTGTAATCCGTTTTTCTCTTCGGTTTGTATTTACGCCTTTGAGTGCGTTTTTGCCTGGGACGGTGAGGTCGTATCTAGTTGAAATTGATATCACGTACTGAGAACGGTAGTCGCTTGGCGGTGTCAAAGTTTTAAAATTGTAAGTGAAGGCATCGAGGAGTTACGGACGTTTATGCAGCGTGTTTTGAAACACGAAGAGCAGAGACGCGCCGCGCCGCCTGGCCCAGTAAGCGTAGTTTGCTTTGATATAGGACCGTGTGGCGACGTAAAAAAAGACTAGTTTCCACAGTGGAATGAATGGAGAGTAACGGAAAGTGTTTAATTTGTAACTACATAAGACGAGAACGTAGCTTTTGCGTGCGCTTGTGTAATCCGTTTTTCTCTTCGGTTTGTATTTACGCCTTTGAGTGCGTTTTTGCCTGGGACGGTGAGGTCGTATCTAGTTGAAATTGATATCACGTACTGAGAACGGTAGTCGCTTGGCGGTGTCAAAGTTTTAAAATTGTAAGTGAAGGCATCGAGGAGTTACGGACGTTTATGCAGCGTGTTTTGAAACACGAAGAGCAGAGACGCGCCGCGCCGCCTGGCCCAGTAAGCGTAGTTTGCTTTGATATAGGACCGTGTGGCGACGTAAAAAAAGACTAGTTTCCACAGTGGAATGAATGGAGAGTAACGGAAAGTGTTTAATTTGTAACTACATAAGACGAGAACGTAGCTTTTGCGTGCGCTTGTGTAATCCGTTTTTCTCTTCGGTTTGTATTTACGCCTTTGAGTGCGTTTTTGCCTGGGACGGTGAGGTCGTATCTAGTTGAAATTGATATCACGTACTGAGAACGGTAGTCGCTTGGCGGTGTCAAAGTTTTAAAATTGTAAGTGAAGGCATCGAGGAGTTACGGACGTTTATGCAGCGTGTTTTGAAACACGAAGAGCAGAGACGCGCCGCGCCGCCTGGCCCAGTAAGCGTAGTTTGCTTTGATATAGGACCGTGTGGCGACGTAAAAAAAGACTAGTTTCCACAGTGGAATGAATGGAGAGTAACGGAAAGTGTTTAATTTGTAACTACATAAGACGAGAACGTAGCTTTTGCGTGCGCTTGTGTAATCCGTTTTTCTCTTCGGTTTGTATTTACGCCTTTGAGTGCGTTTTTGCCTGGGACGGTGAGGTCGTATCTAGTTGAAATTGATATCACGTACTGAGAACGGTAGTCGCTTGGCGGTGTCAAAGTTTTAAAATTGTAAGTGAAGGCATCGAGGAGTTACGGACGTTTATGCAGCGTGTTTTGAAACACGAAGAGCAGAGACGCGCCGCGCCGCCTGGCCCAGTAAGCGTAGTTTGCTTTGATATAGGACCGTGTGGCGACGTAAAAAAAGACTAGTTTCCACAGTGGAATGAATGGAGAGTAACGGAAAGTGTTTAATTTGTAACTACATAAGACGAGAACGTAGCTTTTGCGTGCGCTTGTGTAATCCGTTTTTCTCTTCGGTTTGTATTTACGCCTTTGAGTGCGTTTTTGCCTGGGACGGTGAGGTCGTATCTAGTTGAAATTGATATCACGTACTGAGAACGGTAGTCGCTTGGCGGTGTCAAAGTTTTAAAATTGTAAGTGAAGGCATCGAGGAGTTACGGACGTTTATGCAGCGTGTTTTGAAACACGAAGAGCAGAGACGCGCCGCGCCGCCTGGCCCAGTAAGCGTAGTTTGCTTTGATATAGGACCGTGTGGCGACGTAAAAAAAGACTAGTTTCCACAGTGGAATGAATGGAGAGTAACGGAAAGTGTTTAATTTGTAACTACATAAGACGAGAACGTAGCTTTTGCGTGCGCTTGTGTAATCCGTTTTTCTCTTCGGTTTGTATTTACGCCTTTGAGTGCGTTTTTGCCTGGGACGGTGAGGTCGTATCTAGTTGAAATTGATATCACGTACTGAGAACGGTAGTCGCTTGGCGGTGTCAAAGTTTTAAAATTGTAAGTGAAGGCATCGAGGAGTTACGGACGTTTATGCAGCGTGTTTTGAAACACGAAGAGCAGAGACGCGCCGCGCCGCCTGGCCCAGTAAGCGTAGTTTGCTTTGATATAGGACCGTGTGGCGACGTAAAAAAAGACTAGTTTCCACAGTGGAATGAATGGAGAGTAACGGAAAGTGTTTAATTTGTAACTACATAAGACGAGAACGTAGCTTTTGCGTGCGCTTGTGTAATCCGTTTTTCTCTTCGGTTTGTATTTACGCCTTTGAGTGCGTTTTTGCCTGGGACGGTGAGGTCGTATCTAGTTGAAATTGATATCACGTACTGAGAACGGTAGTCGCTTGGCGGTGTCAAAGTTTTAAAATTGTAAGTGAAGGCATCGAGGAGTTACGGACGTTTATGCAGCGTGTTTTGAAACACGAAGAGCAGAGACGCGCCGCGCCGCCTGGCCCAGTAAGCGTAGTTTGCTTTGATATAGGACCGTGTGGCGACGTAAAAAAAGACTAGTTTCCACAGTGGAATGAATGGAGAGTAACGGAAAGTGTTTAATTTGTAACTACATAAGACGAGAACGTAGCTTTTGCGTGCGCTTGTGTAATCCGTTTTTCTCTTCGGTTTGTATTTACGCCTTTGAGTGCGTTTTTGCCTGGGACGGTGAGGTCGTATCTAGTTGAAATTGATATCACGTACTGAGAACGGTAGTCGCTTGGCGGTGTCAAAGTTTTAAAATTGTAAGTGAAGGCATCGAGGAGTTACGGACGTTTATGCAGCGTGTTTTGAAACACGAAGAGCAGAGACGCGCCGCGCCGCCTGGCCCAGTAAGCGTAGTTTGCTTTGATATAGGACCGTGTGGCGACGTAAAAAAAGACTAGTTTCCACAGTGGAATGAATGGAGAGTAACGGAAAGTGTTTAATTTGTAACTACATAAGACGAGAACGTAGCTTTTGCGTGCGCTTGTGTAATCCGTTTTTCTCTTCGGTTTGTATTTACGCCTTTGAGTGCGTTTTTGCCTGGGACGGTGAGGTCGTATCTAGTTGAAATTGATATCACGTACTGAGAACGGTAGTCGCTTGGCGGTGTCAAAGTTTTAAAATTGTAAGTGAAGGCATCGAGGAGTTACGGACGTTTATGCAGCGTGTTTTGAAACACGAAGAGCAGAGACGCGCCGCGCCGCCTGGCCCAGTAAGCGTAGTTTGCTTTGATATAGGACCGTGTGGCGACGTAAAAAAAGACTAGTTTCCACAGTGGAATGAATGGAGAGTAACGGAAAGTGTTTAATTTGTAACTACATAAGACGAGAACGTAGCTTTTGCGTGCGCTTGTGTAATCCGTTTTTCTCTTCGGTTTGTATTTACGCCTTTGAGTGCGTTTTTGCCTGGGACGGTGAGGTCGTATCTAGTTGAAATTGATATCACGTACTGAGAACGGTAGTCGCTTGGCGGTGTCAAAGTTTTAAAATTGTAAGTGAAGGCATCGAGGAGTTACGGACGTTTATGCAGCGTGTTTTGAAACACGAAGAGCAGAGACGCGCCGCGCCGCCTGGCCCAGTAAGCGTAGTTTGCTTTGATATAGGACCGTGTGGCGACGTAAAAAAAGACTAGTTTCCACAGTGGAATGAATGGAGAGTAACGGAAAGTGTTTAATTTGTAACTACATAAGACGAGAACGTAGCTTTTGCGTGCGCTTGTGTAATCCGTTTTTCTCTTCGGTTTGTATTTACGCCTTTGAGTGCGTTTTTGCCTGGGACGGTGAGGTCGTATCTAGTTGAAATTGATATCACGTACTGAGAACGGTAGTCGCTTGGCGGTGTCAAAGTTTTAAAATTGTAAGTGAAGGCATCGAGGAGTTACGGACGTTTATGCAGCGTGTTTTGAAACACGAAGAGCAGAGACGCGCCGCGCCGCCTGGCCCAGTAAGCGTAGTTTGCTTTGATATAGGACCGTGTGGCGACGTAAAAAAAGACTAGTTTCCACAGTGGAATGAATGGAGAGTAACGGAAAGTGTTTAATTTGTAACTACATAAGACGAGAACGTAGCTTTTGCGTGCGCTTGTGTAATCCGTTTTTCTCTTCGGTTTGTATTTACGCCTTTGAGTGCGTTTTTGCCTGGGACGGTGAGGTCGTATCTAGTTGAAATTGATATCACGTACTGAGAACGGTAGTCGCTTGGCGGTGTCAAAGTTTTAAAATTGTAAGTGAAGGCATCGAGGAGTTACGGACGTTTATGCAGCGTGTTTTGAAACACGAAGAGCAGAGACGCGCCGCGCCGCCTGGCCCAGTAAGCGTAGTTTGCTTTGATATAGGACCGTGTGGCGACGTAAAAAAAGACTAGTTTCCACAGTGGAATGAATGGAGAGTAACGGAAAGTGTTTAATTTGTAACTACATAAGACGAGAACGTAGCTTTTGCGTGCGCTTGTGTAATCCGTTTTTCTCTTCGGTTTGTATTTACGCCTTTGAGTGCGTTTTTGCCTGGGACGGTGAGGTCGTATCTAGTTGAAATTGATATCACGTACTGAGAACGGTAGTCGCTTGGCGGTGTCAAAGTTTTAAAATTGTAAGTGAAGGCATCGAGGAGTTACGGACGTTTATGCAGCGTGTTTTGAAACACGAAGAGCAGAGACGCGCCGCGCCGCCTGGCCCAGTAAGCGTAGTTTGCTTTGATATAGGACCGTGTGGCGACGTAAAAAAAGACTAGTTTCCACAGTGGAATGAATGGAGAGTAACGGAAAGTGTTTAATTTGTAACTACATAAGACGAGAACGTAGCTTTTGCGTGCGCTTGTGTAATCCGTTTTTCTCTTCGGTTTGTATTTACGCCTTTGAGTGCGTTTTTGCCTGGGACGGTGAGGTCGTATCTAGTTGAAATTGATATCACGTACTGAGAACGGTAGTCGCTTGGCGGTGTCAAAGTTTTAAAATTGTAAGTGAAGGCATCGAGGAGTTACGGACGTTTATGCAGCGTGTTTTGAAACACGAAGAGCAGAGACGCGCCGCGCCGCCTGGCCCAGTAAGCGTAGTTTGCTTTGATATAGGACCGTGTGGCGACGTAAAAAAAGACTAGTTTCCACAGTGGAATGAATGGAGAGTAACGGAAAGTGTTTAATTTGTAACTACATAAGACGAGAACGTAGCTTTTGCGTGCGCTTGTGTAATCCGTTTTTCTCTTCGGTTTGTATTTACGCCTTTGAGTGCGTTTTTGCCTGGGACGGTGAGGTCGTATCTAGTTGAAATTGATATCACGTACTGAGAACGGTAGTCGCTTGGCGGTGTCAAAGTTTTAAAATTGTAAGTGAAGGCATCGAGGAGTTACGGACGTTTATGCAGCGTGTTTTGAAACACGAAGAGCAGAGACGCGCCGCGCCGCCTGGCCCAGTAAGCGTAGTTTGCTTTGATATAGGACCGTGTGGCGACGTAAAAAAAGACTAGTTTCCACAGTGGAATGAATGGAGAGTAACGGAAAGTGTTTAATTTGTAACTACATAAGACGAGAACGTAGCTTTTGCGTGCGCTTGTGTAATCCGTTTTTCTCTTCGGTTTGTATTTACGCCTTTGAGTGCGTTTTTGCCTGGGACGGTGAGGTCGTATCTAGTTGAAATTGATATCACGTACTGAGAACGGTAGTCGCTTGGCGGTGTCAAAGTTTTAAAATTGTAAGTGAAGGCATCGAGGAGTTACGGACGTTTATGCAGCGTGTTTTGAAACACGAAGAGCAGAGACGCGCCGCGCCGCCTGGCCCAGTAAGCGTAGTTTGCTTTGATATAGGACCGTGTGGCGACGTAAAAAAAGACTAGTTTCCACAGTGGAATGAATGGAGAGTAACGGAAAGTGTTTAATTTGTAACTACATAAGACGAGAACGTAGCTTTTGCGTGCGCTTGTGTAATCCGTTTTTCTCTTCGGTTTGTATTTACGCCTTTGAGTGCGTTTTTGCCTGGGACGGTGAGGTCGTATCTAGTTGAAATTGATATCACGTACTGAGAACGGTAGTCGCTTGGCGGTGTCAAAGTTTTAAAATTGTAAGTGAAGGCATCGAGGAGTTACGGACGTTTATGCAGCGTGTTTTGAAACACGAAGAGCAGAGACGCGCCGCGCCGCCTGGCCCAGTAAGCGTAGTTTGCTTTGATATAGGACCGTGTGGCGACGTAAAAAAAGACTAGTTTCCACAGTGGAATGAATGGAGAGTAACGGAAAGTGTTTAATTTGTAACTACATAAGACGAGAACGTAGCTTTTGCGTGCGCTTGTGTAATCCGTTTTTCTCTTCGGTTTGTATTTACGCCTTTGAGTGCGTTTTTGCCTGGGACGGTGAGGTCGTATCTAGTTGAAATTGATATCACGTACTGAGAACGGTAGTCGCTTGGCGGTGTCAAAGTTTTAAAATTGTAAGTGAAGGCATCGAGGAGTTACGGACGTTTATGCAGCGTGTTTTGAAACACGAAGAGCAGAGACGCGCCGCGCCGCCTGGCCCAGTAAGCGTAGTTTGCTTTGATATAGGACCGTGTGGCGACGTAAAAAAAGACTAGTTTCCACAGTGGAATGAATGGAGAGTAACGGAAAGTGTTTAATTTGTAACTACATAAGACGAGAACGTAGCTTTTGCGTGCGCTTGTGTAATCCGTTTTTCTCTTCGGTTTGTATTTACGCCTTTGAGTGCGTTTTTGCCTGGGACGGTGAGGTCGTATCTAGTTGAAATTGATATCACGTACTGAGAACGGTAGTCGCTTGGCGGTGTCAAAGTTTTAAAATTGTAAGTGAAGGCATCGAGGAGTTACGGACGTTTATGCAGCGTGTTTTGAAACACGAAGAGCAGAGACGCGCCGCGCCGCCTGGCCCAGTAAGCGTAGTTTGCTTTGATATAGGACCGTGTGGCGACGTAAAAAAAGACTAGTTTCCACAGTGGAATGAATGGAGAGTAACGGAAAGTGTTTAATTTGTAACTACATAAGACGAGAACGTAGCTTTTGCGTGCGCTTGTGTAATCCGTTTTTCTCTTCGGTTTGTATTTACGCCTTTGAGTGCGTTTTTGCCTGGGACGGTGAGGTCGTATCTAGTTGAAATTGATATCACGTACTGAGAACGGTAGTCGCTTGGCGGTGTCAAAGTTTTAAAATTGTAAGTGAAGGCATCGAGGAGTTACGGACGTTTATGCAGCGTGTTTTGAAACACGAAGAGCAGAGACGCGCCGCGCCGCCTGGCCCAGTAAGCGTAGTTTGCTTTGATATAGGACCGTGTGGCGACGTAAAAAAAGACTAGTTTCCACAGTGGAATGAATGGAGAGTAACGGAAAGTGTTTAATTTGTAACTACATAAGACGAGAACGTAGCTTTTGCGTGCGCTTGTGTAATCCGTTTTTCTCTTCGGTTTGTATTTACGCCTTTGAGTGCGTTTTTGCCTGGGACGGTGAGGTCGTATCTAGTTGAAATTGATATCACGTACTGAGAACGGTAGTCGCTTGGCGGTGTCAAAGTTTTAAAATTGTAAGTGAAGGCATCGAGGAGTTACGGACGTTTATGCAGCGTGTTTTGAAACACGAAGAGCAGAGACGCGCCGCGCCGCCTGGCCCAGTAAGCGTAGTTTGCTTTGATATAGGACCGTGTGGCGACGTAAAAAAAGACTAGTTTCCACAGTGGAATGAATGGAGAGTAACGGAAAGTGTTTAATTTGTAACTACATAAGACGAGAACGTAGCTTTTGCGTGCGCTTGTGTAATCCGTTTTTCTCTTCGGTTTGTATTTACGCCTTTGAGTGCGTTTTTGCCTGGGACGGTGAGGTCGTATCTAGTTGAAATTGATATCACGTACTGAGAACGGTAGTCGCTTGGCGGTGTCAAAGTTTTAAAATTGTAAGTGAAGGCATCGAGGAGTTACGGACGTTTATGCAGCGTGTTTTGAAACACGAAGAGCAGAGACGCGCCGCGCCGCCTGGCCCAGTAAGCGTAGTTTGCTTTGATATAGGACCGTGTGGCGACGTAAAAAAAGACTAGTTTCCACAGTGGAATGAATGGAGAGTAACGGAAAGTGTTTAATTTGTAACTACATAAGACGAGAACGTAGCTTTTGCGTGCGCTTGTGTAATCCGTTTTTCTCTTCGGTTTGTATTTACGCCTTTGAGTGCGTTTTTGCCTGGGACGGTGAGGTCGTATCTAGTTGAAATTGATATCACGTACTGAGAACGGTAGTCGCTTGGCGGTGTCAAAGTTTTAAAATTGTAAGTGAAGGCATCGAGGAGTTACGGACGTTTATGCAGCGTGTTTTGAAACACGAAGAGCAGAGACGCGCCGCGCCGCCTGGCCCAGTAAGCGTAGTTTGCTTTGATATAGGACCGTGTGGCGACGTAAAAAAAGACTAGTTTCCACAGTGGAATGAATGGAGAGTAACGGAAAGTGTTTAATTTGTAACTACATAAGACGAGAACGTAGCTTTTGCGTGCGCTTGTGTAATCCGTTTTTCTCTTCGGTTTGTATTTACGCCTTTGAGTGCGTTTTTGCCTGGGACGGTGAGGTCGTATCTAGTTGAAATTGATATCACGTACTGAGAACGGTAGTCGCTTGGCGGTGTCAAAGTTTTAAAATTGTAAGTGAAGGCATCGAGGAGTTACGGACGTTTATGCAGCGTGTTTTGAAACACGAAGAGCAGAGACGCGCCGCGCCGCCTGGCCCAGTAAGCGTAGTTTGCTTTGATATAGGACCGTGTGGCGACGTAAAAAAAGACTAGTTTCCACAGTGGAATGAATGGAGAGTAACGGAAAGTGTTTAATTTGTAACTACATAAGACGAGAACGTAGCTTTTGCGTGCGCTTGTGTAATCCGTTTTTCTCTTCGGTTTGTATTTACGCCTTTGAGTGCGTTTTTGCCTGGGACGGTGAGGTCGTATCTAGTTGAAATTGATATCACGTACTGAGAACGGTAGTCGCTTGGCGGTGTCAAAGTTTTAAAATTGTAAGTGAAGGCATCGAGGAGTTACGGACGTTTATGCAGCGTGTTTTGAAACACGAAGAGCAGAGACGCGCCGCGCCGCCTGGCCCAGTAAGCGTAGTTTGCTTTGATATAGGACCGTGTGGCGACGTAAAAAAAGACTAGTTTCCACAGTGGAATGAATGGAGAGTAACGGAAAGTGTTTAATTTGTAACTACATAAGACGAGAACGTAGCTTTTGCGTGCGCTTGTGTAATCCGTTTTTCTCTTCGGTTTGTATTTACGCCTTTGAGTGCGTTTTTGCCTGGGACGGTGAGGTCGTATCTAGTTGAAATTGATATCACGTACTGAGAACGGTAGTCGCTTGGCGGTGTCAAAGTTTTAAAATTGTAAGTGAAGGCATCGAGGAGTTACGGACGTTTATGCAGCGTGTTTTGAAACACGAAGAGCAGAGACGCGCCGCGCCGCCTGGCCCAGTAAGCGTAGTTTGCTTTGATATAGGACCGTGTGGCGACGTAAAAAAAGACTAGTTTCCACAGTGGAATGAATGGAGAGTAACGGAAAGTGTTTAATTTGTAACTACATAAGACGAGAACGTAGCTTTTGCGTGCGCTTGTGTAATCCGTTTTTCTCTTCGGTTTGTATTTACGCCTTTGAGTGCGTTTTTGCCTGGGACGGTGAGGTCGTATCTAGTTGAAATTGATATCACGTACTGAGAACGGTAGTCGCTTGGCGGTGTCAAAGTTTTAAAATTGTAAGTGAAGGCATCGAGGAGTTACGGACGTTTATGCAGCGTGTTTTGAAACACGAAGAGCAGAGACGCGCCGCGCCGCCTGGCCCAGTAAGCGTAGTTTGCTTTGATATAGGACCGTGTGGCGACGTAAAAAAAGACTAGTTTCCACAGTGGAATGAATGGAGAGTAACGGAAAGTGTTTAATTTGTAACTACATAAGACGAGAACGTAGCTTTTGCGTGCGCTTGTGTAATCCGTTTTTCTCTTCGGTTTGTATTTACGCCTTTGAGTGCGTTTTTGCCTGGGACGGTGAGGTCGTATCTAGTTGAAATTGATATCACGTACTGAGAACGGTAGTCGCTTGGCGGTGTCAAAGTTTTAAAATTGTAAGTGAAGGCATCGAGGAGTTACGGACGTTTATGCAGCGTGTTTTGAAACACGAAGAGCAGAGACGCGCCGCGCCGCCTGGCCCAGTAAGCGTAGTTTGCTTTGATATAGGACCGTGTGGCGACGTAAAAAAAGACTAGTTTCCACAGTGGAATGAATGGAGAGTAACGGAAAGTGTTTAATTTGTAACTACATAAGACGAGAACGTAGCTTTTGCGTGCGCTTGTGTAATCCGTTTTTCTCTTCGGTTTGTATTTACGCCTTTGAGTGCGTTTTTGCCTGGGACGGTGAGGTCGTATCTAGTTGAAATTGATATCACGTACTGAGAACGGTAGTCGCTTGGCGGTGTCAAAGTTTTAAAATTGTAAGTGAAGGCATCGAGGAGTTACGGACGTTTATGCAGCGTGTTTTGAAACACGAAGAGCAGAGACGCGCCGCGCCGCCTGGCCCAGTAAGCGTAGTTTGCTTTGATATAGGACCGTGTGGCGACGTAAAAAAAGACTAGTTTCCACAGTGGAATGAATGGAGAGTAACGGAAAGTGTTTAATTTGTAACTACATAAGACGAGAACGTAGCTTTTGCGTGCGCTTGTGTAATCCGTTTTTCTCTTCGGTTTGTATTTACGCCTTTGAGTGCGTTTTTGCCTGGGACGGTGAGGTCGTATCTAGTTGAAATTGATATCACGTACTGAGAACGGTAGTCGCTTGGCGGTGTCAAAGTTTTAAAATTGTAAGTGAAGGCATCGAGGAGTTACGGACGTTTATGCAGCGTGTTTTGAAACACGAAGAGCAGAGACGCGCCGCGCCGCCTGGCCCAGTAAGCGTAGTTTGCTTTGATATAGGACCGTGTGGCGACGTAAAAAAAGACTAGTTTCCACAGTGGAATGAATGGAGAGTAACGGAAAGTGTTTAATTTGTAACTACATAAGACGAGAACGTAGCTTTTGCGTGCGCTTGTGTAATCCGTTTTTCTCTTCGGTTTGTATTTACGCCTTTGAGTGCGTTTTTGCCTGGGACGGTGAGGTCGTATCTAGTTGAAATTGATATCACGTACTGAGAACGGTAGTCGCTTGGCGGTGTCAAAGTTTTAAAATTGTAAGTGAAGGCATCGAGGAGTTACGGACGTTTATGCAGCGTGTTTTGAAACACGAAGAGCAGAGACGCGCCGCGCCGCCTGGCCCAGTAAGCGTAGTTTGCTTTGATATAGGACCGTGTGGCGACGTAAAAAAAGACTAGTTTCCACAGTGGAATGAATGGAGAGTAACGGAAAGTGTTTAATTTGTAACTACATAAGACGAGAACGTAGCTTTTGCGTGCGCTTGTGTAATCCGTTTTTCTCTTCGGTTTGTATTTACGCCTTTGAGTGCGTTTTTGCCTGGGACGGTGAGGTCGTATCTAGTTGAAATTGATATCACGTACTGAGAACGGTAGTCGCTTGGCGGTGTCAAAGTTTTAAAATTGTAAGTGAAGGCATCGAGGAGTTACGGACGTTTATGCAGCGTGTTTTGAAACACGAAGAGCAGAGACGCGCCGCGCCGCCTGGCCCAGTAAGCGTAGTTTGCTTTGATATAGGACCGTGTGGCGACGTAAAAAAAGACTAGTTTCCACAGTGGAATGAATGGAGAGTAACGGAAAGTGTTTAATTTGTAACTACATAAGACGAGAACGTAGCTTTTGCGTGCGCTTGTGTAATCCGTTTTTCTCTTCGGTTTGTATTTACGTCTTTGAGTGCGTTTTTGCCTGGGACGGTGAGGTCGTATCTAGTTGAAATTGATATCACGTACTGAGAACGGTAGTCGCTTGGCGGTGTCAAAGTTTTAAAATTGTAAGTGAAGGCATCGAGGAGTTACGGACGTTTATGCAGCGTGTTTTGAAACACGAAGAGCAGAGACGCGCCGCGCCGCCTGGCCCAGTAAGCGTAGTTTGCTTTGATATAGGACCGTGTGGCGACGTAAAAAAAGACTAGTTTCCACAGTGGAATGAATGGAGAGTAACGGAAAGTGTTTAATTTGTAACTACATAAGACGAGAACGTAGCTTTTGCGTGCGCTTGTGTAATCCGTTTTTCTCTTCGGTTTGTATTTACGCCTTTGAGTGCGTTTTTGCCTGGGACGGTGAGGTCGTATCTAGTTGAAATTGATATCACGTACTGAGAACGGTAGTCGCTTGGCGGTGTCAAAGTTTTAAAATTGTAAGTGAAGGCATCGAGGAGTTACGGACGTTTATGCAGCGTGTTTTGAAACACGAAGAGCAGAGACGCGCCGCGCCGCCTGGCCCAGTAAGCGTAGTTTGCTTTGATATAGGACCGTGTGGCGACGTAAAAAAAGACTAGTTTCCACAGTGGAATGAATGGAGAGTAACGGAAAGTGTTTAATTTGTAACTACATAAGACGAGAACGTAGCTTTTGCGTGCGCTTGTGTAATCCGTTTTTCTCTTCGGTTTGTATTTACGCCTTTGAGTGCGTTTTTGCCTGGGACGGTGAGGTCGTATCTAGTTGAAATTGATATCACGTACTGAGAACGGTAGTCGCTTGGCGGTGTCAAAGTTTTAAAATTGTAAGTGAAGGCATCGAGGAGTTACGGACGTTTATGCAGCGTGTTTTGAAACACGAAGAGCAGAGACGCGCCGCGCCGCCTGGCCCAGTAAGCGTAGTTTGCTTTGATATAGGACCGTGTGGCGACGTAAAAAAAGACTAGTTTCCACAGTGGAATGAATGGAGAGTAACGGAAAGTGTTTAATTTGTAACTACATAAGACGAGAACGTAGCTTTTGCGTGCGCTTGTGTAATCCGTTTTTCTCTTCGGTTTGTATTTACGCCTTTGAGTGCGTTTTTGCCTGGGACGGTGAGGTCGTATCTAGTTGAAATTGATATCACGTACTGAGAACGGTAGTCGCTTGGCGGTGTCAAAGTTTTAAAATTGTAAGTGAAGGCATCGAGGAGTTACGGACGTTTATGCAGCGTGTTTTGAAACACGAAGAGCAGAGACGCGCCGCGCCGCCTGGCCCAGTAAGCGTAGTTTGCTTTGATATAGGACCGTGTGGCGACGTAAAAAAAGACTAGTTTCCACAGTGGAATGAATGGAGAGTAACGGAAAGTGTTTAATTTGTAACTACATAAGACGAGAACGTAGCTTTTGCGTGCGCTTGTGTAATCCGTTTTTCTCTTCGGTTTGTATTTACGCCTTTGAGTGCGTTTTTGCCTGGGACGGTGAGGTCGTATCTAGTTGAAATTGATATCACGTACTGAGAACGGTAGTCGCTTGGCGGTGTCAAAGTTTTAAAATTGTAAGTGAAGGCATCGAGGAGTTACGGACGTTTATGCAGCGTGTTTTGAAACACGAAGAGCAGAGACGCGCCGCGCCGCCTGGCCCAGTAAGCGTAGTTTGCTTTGATATAGGACCGTGTGGCGACGTAAAAAAAGACTAGTTTCCACAGTGGAATGAATGGAGAGTAACGGAAAGTGTTTAATTTGTAACTACATAAGACGAGAACGTAGCTTTTGCGTGCGCTTGTGTAATCCGTTTTTCTCTTCGGTTTGTATTTACGCCTTTGAGTGCGTTTTTGCCTGGGACGGTGAGGTCGTATCTAGTTGAAATTGATATCACGTACTGAGAACGGTAGTCGCTTGGCGGTGTCAAAGTTTTAAAATTGTAAGTGAAGGCATCGAGGAGTTACGGACGTTTATGCAGCGTGTTTTGAAACACGAAGAGCAGAGACGCGCCGCGCCGCCTGGCCCAGTAAGCGTAGTTTGCTTTGATATAGGACCGTGTGGCGACGTAAAAAAAGACTAGTTTCCACAGTGGAATGAATGGAGAGTAACGGAAAGTGTTTAATTTGTAACTACATAAGACGAGAACGTAGCTTTTGCGTGCGCTTGTGTAATCCGTTTTTCTCTTCGGTTTGTATTTACGCCTTTGAGTGCGTTTTTGCCTGGGACGGTGAGGTCGTATCTAGTTGAAATTGATATCACGTACTGAGAACGGTAGTCGCTTGGCGGTGTCAAAGTTTTAAAATTGTAAGTGAAGGCATCGAGGAGTTACGGACGTTTATGCAGCGTGTTTTGAAACACGAAGAGCAGAGACGCGCCGCGCCGCCTGGCCCAGTAAGCGTAGTTTGCTTTGATATAGGACCGTGTGGCGACGTAAAAAAAGACTAGTTTCCACAGTGGAATGAATGGAGAGTAACGGAAAGTGTTTAATTTGTAACTACATAAGACGAGAACGTAGCTTTTGCGTGCGCTTGTGTAATCCGTTTTTCTCTTCGGTTTGTATTTACGCCTTTGAGTGCGTTTTTGCCTGGGACGGTGAGGTCGTATCTAGTTGAAATTGATATCACGTACTGAGAACGGTAGTCGCTTGGCGGTGTCAAAGTTTTAAAATTGTAAGTGAAGGCATCGAGGAGTTACGGACGTTTATGCAGCGTGTTTTGAAACACGAAGAGCAGAGACGCGCCGCGCCGCCTGGCCCAGTAAGCGTAGTTTGCTTTGATATAGGACCGTGTGGCGACGTAAAAAAAGACTAGTTTCCACAGTGGAATGAATGGAGAGTAACGGAAAGTGTTTAATTTGTAACTACATAAGACGAGAACGTAGCTTTTGCGTGCGCTTGTGTAATCCGTTTTTCTCTTCGGTTTGTATTTACGCCTTTGAGTGCGTTTTTGCCTGGGACGGTGAGGTCGTATCTAGTTGAAATTGATATCACGTACTGAGAACGGTAGTCGCTTGGCGGTGTCAAAGTTTTAAAATTGTAAGTGAAGGCATCGAGGAGTTACGGACGTTTATGCAGCGTGTTTTGAAACACGAAGAGCAGAGACGCGCCGCGCCGCCTGGCCCAGTAAGCGTAGTTTGCTTTGATATAGGACCGTGTGGCGACGTAAAAAAAGACTAGTTTCCACAGTGGAATGAATGGAGAGTAACGGAAAGTGTTTAATTTGTAACTACATAAGACGAGAACGTAGCTTTTGCGTGCGCTTGTGTAATCCGTTTTTCTCTTCGGTTTGTATTTACGCCTTTGAGTGCGTTTTTGCCTGGGACGGTGAGGTCGTATCTAGTTGAAATTGATATCACGTACTGAGAACGGTAGTCGCTTGGCGGTGTCAAAGTTTTAAAATTGTAAGTGAAGGCATCGAGGAGTTACGGACGTTTATGCAGCGTGTTTTGAAACACGAAGAGCAGAGACGCGCCGCGCCGCCTGGCCCAGTAAGCGTAGTTTGCTTTGATATAGGACCGTGTGGCGACGTAAAAAAAGACTAGTTTCCACAGTGGAATGAATGGAGAGTAACGGAAAGTGTTTAATTTGTAACTACATAAGACGAGAACGTAGCTTTTGCGTGCGCTTGTGTAATCCGTTTTTCTCTTCGGTTTGTATTTACGCCTTTGAGTGCGTTTTTGCCTGGGACGGTGAGGTCGTATCTAGTTGAAATTGATATCACGTACTGAGAACGGTAGTCGCTTGGCGGTGTCAAAGTTTTAAAATTGTAAGTGAAGGCATCGAGGAGTTACGGACGTTTATGCAGCGTGTTTTGAAACACGAAGAGCAGAGACGCGCCGCGCCGCCTGGCCCAGTAAGCGTAGTTTGCTTTGATATAGGACCGTGTGGCGACGTAAAAAAAGACTAGTTTCCACAGTGGAATGAATGGAGAGTAACGGAAAGTGTTTAATTTGTAACTACATAAGACGAGAACGTAGCTTTTGCGTGCGCTTGTGTAATCCGTTTTTCTCTTCGGTTTGTATTTACGCCTTTGAGTGCGTTTTTGCCTGGGACGGTGAGGTCGTATCTAGTTGAAATTGATATCACGTACTGAGAACGGTAGTCGCTTGGCGGTGTCAAAGTTTTAAAATTGTAAGTGAAGGCATCGAGGAGTTACGGACGTTTATGCAGCGTGTTTTGAAACACGAAGAGCAGAGACGCGCCGCGCCGCCTGGCCCAGTAAGCGTAGTTTGCTTTGATATAGGACCGTGTGGCGACGTAAAAAAAGACTAGTTTCCACAGTGGAATGAATGGAGAGTAACGGAAAGTGTTTAATTTGTAACTACATAAGACGAGAACGTAGCTTTTGCGTGCGCTTGTGTAATCCGTTTTTCTCTTCGGTTTGTATTTACGCCTTTGAGTGCGTTTTTGCCTGGGACGGTGAGGTCGTATCTAGTTGAAATTGATATCACGTACTGAGAACGGTAGTCGCTTGGCGGTGTCAAAGTTTTAAAATTGTAAGTGAAGGCATCGAGGAGTTACGGACGTTTATGCAGCGTGTTTTGAAACACGAAGAGCAGAGACGCGCCGCGCCGCCTGGCCCAGTAAGCGTAGTTTGCTTTGATATAGGACCGTGTGGCGACGTAAAAAAAGACTAGTTTCCACAGTGGAATGAATGGAGAGTAACGGAAAGTGTTTAATTTGTAACTACATAAGACGAGAACGTAGCTTTTGCGTGCGCTTGTGTAATCCGTTTTTCTCTTCGGTTTGTATTTACGCCTTTGAGTGCGTTTTTGCCTGGGACGGTGAGGTCGTATCTAGTTGAAATTGATATCACGTACTGAGAACGGTAGTCGCTTGGCGGTGTCAAAGTTTTAAAATTGTAAGTGAAGGCATCGAGGAGTTACGGACGTTTATGCAGCGTGTTTTGAAACACGAAGAGCAGAGACGCGCCGCGCCGCCTGGCCCAGTAAGCGTAGTTTGCTTTGATATAGGACCGTGTGGCGACGTAAAAAAAGACTAGTTTCCACAGTGGAATGAATGGAGAGTAACGGAAAGTGTTTAATTTGTAACTACATAAGACGAGAACGTAGCTTTTGCGTGCGCTTGTGTAATCCGTTTTTCTCTTCGGTTTGTATTTACGCCTTTGAGTGCGTTTTTGCCTGGGACGGTGAGGTCGTATCTAGTTGAAATTGATATCACGTACTGAGAACGGTAGTCGCTTGGCGGTGTCAAAGTTTTAAAATTGTAAGTGAAGGCATCGAGGAGTTACGGACGTTTATGCAGCGTGTTTTGAAACACGAAGAGCAGAGACGCGCCGCGCCGCCTGGCCCAGTAAGCGTAGTTTGCTTTGATATAGGACCGTGTGGCGACGTAAAAAAAGACTAGTTTCCACAGTGGAATGAATGGAGAGTAACGGAAAGTGTTTAATTTGTAACTACATAAGACGAGAACGTAGCTTTTGCGTGCGCTTGTGTAATCCGTTTTTCTCTTCGGTTTGTATTTACGCCTTTGAGTGCGTTTTTGCCTGGGACGGTGAGGTCGTATCTAGTTGAAATTGATATCACGTACTGAGAACGGTAGTCGCTTGGCGGTGTCAAAGTTTTAAAATTGTAAGTGAAGGCATCGAGGAGTTACGGACGTTTATGCAGCGTGTTTTGAAACACGAAGAGCAGAGACGCGCCGCGCCGCCTGGCCCAGTAAGCGTAGTTTGCTTTGATATAGGACCGTGTGGCGACGTAAAAAAAGACTAGTTTCCACAGTGGAATGAATGGAGAGTAACGGAAAGTGTTTAATTTGTAACTACATAAGACGAGAACGTAGCTTTTGCGTGCGCTTGTGTAATCCGTTTTTCTCTTCGGTTTGTATTTACGCCTTTGAGTGCGTTTTTGCCTGGGACGGTGAGGTCGTATCTAGTTGAAATTGATATCACGTACTGAGAACGGTAGTCGCTTGGCGGTGTCAAAGTTTTAAAATTGTAAGTGAAGGCATCGAGGAGTTACGGACGTTTATGCAGCGTGTTTTGAAACACGAAGAGCAGAGACGCGCCGCGCCGCCTGGCCCAGTAAGCGTAGTTTGCTTTGATATAGGACCGTGTGGCGACGTAAAAAAAGACTAGTTTCCACAGTGGAATGAATGGAGAGTAACGGAAAGTGTTTAATTTGTAACTACATAAGACGAGAACGTAGCTTTTGCGTGCGCTTGTGTAATCCGTTTTTCTCTTCGGTTTGTATTTACGCCTTTGAGTGCGTTTTTGCCTGGGACGGTGAGGTCGTATCTAGTTGAAATTGATATCACGTACTGAGAACGGTAGTCGCTTGGCGGTGTCAAAGTTTTAAAATTGTAAGTGAAGGCATCGAGGAGTTACGGACGTTTATGCAGCGTGTTTTGAAACACGAAGAGCAGAGACGCGCCGCGCCGCCTGGCCCAGTAAGCGTAGTTTGCTTTGATATAGGACCGTGTGGCGACGTAAAAAAAGACTAGTTTCCACAGTGGAATGAATGGAGAGTAACGGAAAGTGTTTAATTTGTAACTACATAAGACGAGAACGTAGCTTTTGCGTGCGCTTGTGTAATCCGTTTTTCTCTTCGGTTTGTATTTACGCCTTTGAGTGCGTTTTTGCCTGGGACGGTGAGGTCGTATCTAGTTGAAATTGATATCACGTACTGAGAACGGTAGTCGCTTGGCGGTGTCAAAGTTTTAAAATTGTAAGTGAAGGCATCGAGGAGTTACGGACGTTTATGCAGCGTGTTTTGAAACACGAAGAGCAGAGACGCGCCGCGCCGCCTGGCCCAGTAAGCGTAGTTTGCTTTGATATAGGACCGTGTGGCGACGTAAAAAAAGACTAGTTTCCACAGTGGAATGAATGGAGAGTAACGGAAAGTGTTTAATTTGTAACTACATAAGACGAGAACGTAGCTTTTGCGTGCGCTTGTGTAATCCGTTTTTCTCTTCGGTTTGTATTTACGCCTTTGAGTGCGTTTTTGCCTGGGACGGTGAGGTCGTATCTAGTTGAAATTGATATCACGTACTGAGAACGGTAGTCGCTTGGCGGTGTCAAAGTTTTAAAATTGTAAGTGAAGGCATCGAGGAGTTACGGACGTTTATGCAGCGTGTTTTGAAACACGAAGAGCAGAGACGCGCCGCGCCGCCTGGCCCAGTAAGCGTAGTTTGCTTTGATATAGGACCGTGTGGCGACGTAAAAAAAGACTAGTTTCCACAGTGGAATGAATGGAGAGTAACGGAAAGTGTTTAATTTGTAACTACATAAGACGAGAACGTAGCTTTTGCGTGCGCTTGTGTAATCCGTTTTTCTCTTCGGTTTGTATTTACGCCTTTGAGTGCGTTTTTGCCTGGGACGGTGAGGTCGTATCTAGTTGAAATTGATATCACGTACTGAGAACGGTAGTCGCTTGGCGGTGTCAAAGTTTTAAAATTGTAAGTGAAGGCATCGAGGAGTTACGGACGTTTATGCAGCGTGTTTTGAAACACGAAGAGCAGAGACGCGCCGCGCCGCCTGGCCCAGTAAGCGTAGTTTGCTTTGATATAGGACCGTGTGGCGACGTAAAAAAAGACTAGTTTCCACAGTGGAATGAATGGAGAGTAACGGAAAGTGTTTAATTTGTAACTACATAAGACGAGAACGTAGCTTTTGCGTGCGCTTGTGTAATCCGTTTTTCTCTTCGGTTTGTATTTACGCCTTTGAGTGCGTTTTTGCCTGGGACGGTGAGGTCGTATCTAGTTGAAATTGATATCACGTACTGAGAACGGTAGTCGCTTGGCGGTGTCAAAGTTTTAAAATTGTAAGTGAAGGCATCGAGGAGTTACGGACGTTTATGCAGCGTGTTTTGAAACACGAAGAGCAGAGACGCGCCGCGCCGCCTGGCCCAGTAAGCGTAGTTTGCTTTGATATAGGACCGTGTGGCGACGTAAAAAAAGACTAGTTTCCACAGTGGAATGAATGGAGAGTAACGGAAAGTGTTTAATTTGTAACTACATAAGACGAGAACGTAGCTTTTGCGTGCGCTTGTGTAATCCGTTTTTCTCTTCGGTTTGTATTTACGCCTTTGAGTGCGTTTTTGCCTGGGACGGTGAGGTCGTATCTAGTTGAAATTGATATCACGTACTGAGAACGGTAGTCGCTTGGCGGTTTCAAAGATTCATGCCGTAAGTGAAGTGATGTAGGCGGCTTTGACGCAGAAGATATTCCGCCCGCCGATATTCGCCCCGTTCAGTGTACGCGTGTCTCTCGCTGTCACTTGTTCGGAGGGGCCGCCTTATAACGGGACGCGTACCAAGCGGAGCGCAGCGGAGTCGCATTGCAAAGTCGGGTGGCCAGGAGGGGGACAAAATACATCCTGCCATGCCAACAGGCTGCGCACTCTGGTCACCCTCCCCCCCCCCCCCCCACACAATCACACAGGCTACACAAATGCGCCCATTGAAATAATTTATTTGCGAATTCGCTTGCTAAGTTGGGAAGCAAGTAAGGAAGCAGTATGTGCGCCGCCAGGCCATCAGACACACCAGCCCCCAAGCAGCAATTAAAATAGTCGCTGTTAATTATATTAGCAGGTGTGACACCCCCGCCTGTGACGGCGTGCATTACAGCTAATTTTTTTTTTTTTTACTCTGGATTTCCTTCTGGACACTCTTTTACTGCTGCCACACAGCACTGCTTGTGGTTTAATTAATATGTAATGCTCCAATTATTTGAATGCTGCCCAATTGCGACGAGTTGTGTGTGTGTGTGTGTGATCTGTAAATTTCTGTTTTGCTTTCTCAGTCAGGAAGCTAGGGTTGCAACAATATTACAGTGAAGCATGCTAACTGAGGAAGTGCAGCCAGGAAGCAAACAGCTGAACATGGATGTTCGCCATGTCAAAATTTTTTGGTGCCTCCAGGCGCCTGTGTGAGGCTGTGCTTTTTGTGTCCTTGGCGTACAATGTGTCTGCTGCCCTGTGTCCCACGCTCTTCACACTTTCCTTTTTTTTTTATTTTTACATTCTATAGAAATCCCTCCACGTTTTTGGCAGCCACTTCAACTGTAACACTACGTTATGTGAGTGGGCGGCACAAGTGGCAGAGTGGATTTATGCGGCATTAGGCATGTCTAGCAGTTCTGCTACGTCTGTCTCTCATCTACTGTATTACAGTGGATTTCTTGCCTTTGATTCTCATATGACAACTTGTTGTTGGCACCACACAGCACAGCATATGGTACTGATTATTGTAATGCTCCAATTGTCGGAAATTTCGATGCACGTGTTTGATCTGTACGTTCCTGTTTTCTTGACAGACAGCATGACTGATATTAGACACCACACCGACGAGTGTCTTTTATTCTAGCCACCATGTTGCTCGACTACCATTCTACAATTTGGTTTCTCCACTTTATTATTCAGTAGCGCCGAATGTTATGGAAGTTCTTCCTTCTTGCCTCACCACAGACTTAGTGGTTGTATTCTCCTTTTGAGTCTCCACTTTACTGCCTATACAGCGTTTTTGTGTGTTCTGAATTGTAGTAAATGTACCATCTACACACTATGTATATATATTACTTTTCTCTATCCTCCTCCATTCACTTTATAGTTATGTTACCTGTTACTTTCGTTCCTTCCTTACTTCTCTCCGACGTTTCATCTTTGCCCCATACATTCTCCCTCTTCTCACCATGGCTTCCTTCTCCTCCTCTCCTCCTTCCCCATATTACTATCCTCTTCAACTCTCTCAAACATACTTTCCTCATACACTCCCTCCCTTCTTTCTACGTACTGATTTTTCTCCTCCCCATCTCTTTTTTTCTGCATTACAGCATGCAAGCAAAGCAGTCTATTGAAGTTCTGTAGTTACTACACACAACTCAGCTGCAAAAGCATCTATTACTGAACTTGCAAGAGATACCTTGCATGGAGAAGTGACTACTTACGCAAAACAAACTCTGTACATTAGAGATACTGTGCATGCAAGAGCTGCAGCACACACTTTTCATGTTCTATCAGCTAAAACTGCTGAATGTGAAGTTCTTCTTATTCATTTCAGTATATCTGTACACACATGTGTTACTGTATACATAAAGGTTGCTGCAAATGAGACAGTTACCAAATGTACTAGAGTTATGGCATCCACAAGGTTAATCACAAAGTCTGTTGTCCTCACAAGCTGTACTGTCTTTGCAAGCTGTGCTGTCCTCGCAAGCTGTGCTGTCCTCGCAAGCTGTGCTGTCCTCGCAAGCTGTGATGTCCTCTCAAGCTGTGATGTCCTCTCAAGCTGTGCTGTCCTCGCAAGCTGTGCTGTCCTCGCATGCTGTGTTGTCCTAGCAAGCTGTGCTGTCCTCGCAAGCTGTGCTGTACTTACAAGCTGTGCTGTCCTGGCAAGCTGTGCTGTCCTTGCAAGTTGTGCTGTCCTCACTACTTGTGATGTCCCTGCAAGGTGTGCTTCCCTCGCAAGGTATGCTGTCCTTGCAATGTGTGCTGTGGTGTCCTCAAAAAGTGTGCTATGTTCACAAGGTCAGATACACTAACTACGTGTTCTGTCATTGTGAGGATTGCCGGTGTCAATATCTGTGCTGTCAATGTAAGCTGTACTGTCCTCACAGGTTTTGTACTCATCACAAGGTGAGGAGGAATGGCATGGCACAATATGCACTTATCAGAAAATGTGTTTTTCCTCGCAACATGTTGTACCTTAATATGATGTTCTGTCCTCGCTTGTTTAACGGTCCTGAAAATATTTGCTGTTCTCATAAGATACGCTGTCCTCAAAAAGTATGCTGTGGCACAAGGTGTGTTGTCCTCGAAAGATGTTCTGTCCTCACAAGTGTCCTCTCAAGCTGTGCTGTCCTCGCAGGCTGTGCTGCCCTCGCAAGCTGTGCTGCCCTCGCAAGCTGTGCTGTCCTCGCAAGCTGTGCTGTCCTCACAAGCTGTGCTGTCCTCACAAGCTGTGCTGTCCTCGCAAGCTGTGCTGTCCTTGCAAGCTGTGCTGTCCTTGCAAGCTGTGCTGTCCTCGAAAGCTGTGCTGTCCTTGCAAGCTGTGCTGTCCTTGCAAGCTGTGCTGTCCTCACAAGCTGTGCTGTCCTCGCAAGTTGTGCTGTTCTAGCAACTTGTACTGTACTCGCAACTTCTGCTGTCCTTGCAAGTTGTGCTGTCCTCGCAACTTTTGCTGTCTCCGCAAGGTGTGCTTCCCTCGCAAGGTCTGCTGTCCTTGCAATGTGTGCTGTGCTGTCCTCAAAAAGTATGCTATGGTCACAAGGTCAGATACACTAACTACGTGTTCTGTCATTGTGATGATTGCCGGTGTCAATATCTGTGCTGTCAACGCAAGCTGTACTGTCCTCACAGGTTTTGTACTCATCACAAGGTGAGCAGGAATGGCATGGCACAATATGCACTTATCAGAAAATGTGTTTTTCCTCCCAACTTGTTGTACCTTAATATGGTGTTCTGTCCTCGCTTGTTTAACGGTCCTGAAAATATTTGCTGTTCTCATAAGATACGCTGTCCTCAAAAAGTATGCTGCTGCACAAGGTGTGTTGTCCTCGAAAGATGGGCTTTAATTGCAGGCTTTTTTGTCCTTGCAAGGGGTCTGCATTCTGTGCAAGGTGAGCTGTCCTCACTGGTTGTGCTGTCCGTGAAAATTATTCTGTCCCCCACATGGTGAGCTGTACTGCCAACATGTGCTAACCTCATAATGAGTGCAGCAATCAGAAGGCATGCAGTCATTGGAACATAAAATTTTTCAGAAAATACGCCATCTTCATATATTGTCCTAACCCTCACAAAGTGTACTAACATTAGAAGGCATACTCTCCTCTTAGGGTGTGCCTCCCTTACAAAATGTCCTCTCATTCCAACATGTGCTCTCCCTTTAAGGTGTGCAGACTGCCTAAAGTCAGCTGTCTTCTGCATATCTGCCATCTTCTTAACGCTTGATGTCCTCAGCAGGTGTGCAATTTTATTGGTATATTGTCTTCTGAAGGTCTCTTTGCAGGGCGAACTGTCTTCACATGGCATGCTAACTTCACAGGTGTGCTGTCTTCAATAGGTGTGCAGTGCTTGTGAGGTGTGCTGTCCTTGCATGGTGTGCCATTCTCACATGGTGTGCCATTCTCACATGGTGTGCCAACCTCACATAGTGTGCCATCCTCACATGGTGTGCCATCCTCGCATGGTGTGCAAACCTCGCATGGTGTGCCATCCTCACATGGTGTGCCATCCTCACATGGTGTGCCATGTTCGCTTGGTGTGCCATGTTCGCTTGGTGTGCCGTCCTTGCAAGGTGTGCCGTCCTCGCAAGGTGTGCCGACCTCGCAAGGTGTGCTGTCCTCGCAAGGTGTGTCATCCACGCAAGGAGTGCTGTCCTCGCAAGGAGTGCCGTCCTTGCAAGGAGTGCCAACCTTGCTAGGTGTGCTGTCCTCACATGCAATGCATGAGAAGCCCCCCCCCATTGCAGAGCAAGCTCAGCTCACATTGTGTGATTCTACCAACCCAAGATGTTCTGTCCTCACATAATGTGCTGTCCTCAGTAGGGATGCTGCCCTCAAAAGGAGTGGTGTCCACGCTTCACATTCTGTCATTCAATAGAGTCACTTCCTAATAATATGTGCCATCTCCAATCACTGTAGTCTCTCGCAATCTGTACTGCTTTTCGAATGTGTGCTGCACCTGGAAGGTGTGCTTTCCTTTCATGGTGAGCTGTGGGCTGCGCTGACAAGAGCTACTGATATCAGAATGTATGCTCCTCTAAGTGTAGCAACGTGTCTCTTTCTTAAATGTATATTCCTCACAATCTGGGATTATTTCATTAAGAGTACTATCCCACAAGGTGTACTGACTACAAGTCATGCTGCTTGGACATGGTTTGCAGTCCTTACACTGCATGACGTCCACACAGATCTTCTCACTTAATAGCAGTGATGAAATCAGACTAGGCAGTAATAACAGTGTCTGCAGACTTTGCAAGAGGTGCAGCCTTTTTAAGGGGTGCAGCCCTTGCAAAGAGTAAGACTTTCAATGACTGCAGCCTTCACAATGAGTGCAGCCTTCACAATGAGTGCAGCCTCTGCAGGGAGTGCAGCCTCCACACGGAGTACACACTTCGCAAAGAGTGCAGTCTTTGCATGCAGTGCGGCAGTTTACGCAAAGGGTGCAGCCCTCAAACAGAATGCAGCTTTCACACAGAGTGCAGCCATCGCAAAGAGTGCAGCCATCGCAAGGAATGCAGCCTTCGCAAGGAGTGCAGCCTTCACAAGGAGTGCTGCCTTCACAAGGAGTGCTGCCTTTGCACGTAGTGCAGCATCCGCATGGAGTGCAGCCTTCACATAGGGGGCACGCTTCGCAAGGAATACAGCCTTCAAAAGGAGTGTACCATTTGCATAGTGCCTTCGCATGGACTGCTGCCATCACAAGGAGTGCTGCCTTCGCAGGGTGAGCTGCCTTCGCAAGGAGTGCTGCCTTCGCAAGGGGTGGTGCCTATGCACGGAGTGCTGCCCTTGCACAGAGTGCTGCCTTCGCAAAGAGTGCTGCCTTCGCAAAGAGTGCTGCCTTCGCAAGGAGTGGTGCCTTCGCAAGGAGTGGTGCCTTCGCAAGGAGTGCTGCCTTCGCACAGAATGCTGCATTTGCACAGAGTGCTGCCTTCGCAAGGAGTGGTGTCTATGCACGGAGTGCTGCCTTTGCACAGAGTGCTGCCTTTGCAAAGATTACTATCTTCGCACGGTGTGCTGCCTTTGCACAGAGTGCTGCCTTCGCAAGGAGTGCTGCCTTCGCAAGGAGTGCTGCCTTCGCAAGGAGTGCTGCCTTCGCAAGGAGTGCTGCCTTCGCAAGGAGTGCTGCCTTCGCAAGGAGTGCTGCCTTCGCAAGGAGTGCTGCCTTCGCAAGGAGTGCTGCATTCGCGCGGAGTGCTGCCTTCGCTAGGAGTGTTGCCTTCGCACGTAGTGCTGCCTTCGCAAGGAGTGCTGCCTTCGCAAGGGGTGGTGCCTATGCACGGAGTGCTGCCCTTGCACAGAGTGCTGCCTTCGCAATGAGTGCTGCCTTCGCAAAGAGTGCTGCCTTCGCAAGGAGTGGTGCCTTCGCAAGGAGTGGTGCCTTCGCAAGGAGTGCTGCCTTCGCACAGAATGCTGCATTTGCACAGAGTGCTGCCTTCGCAAGGAGTGGTGTCTATGCACGGAGTGCTGCCTTTGCACAGAGTGCTGCCTTTGCAAAGATTACTATCTTCGCACGGTGTGTTGCCTTTGCACAGAGTGCTGCCTTTGCACAGAGTGCTGCCTTTGCACAGAGTGCTGCCTTTGCACAGATTGCTGCCTTTGCACAGAGTGCTGCCTTTGCACAGAGTGCTGCCTTTGCACAGAGTGCTGCCTTTGCACAGAGTGCTGCCTTCGCAAGGAGTGCTGCCTTCGCAGCGAGTGCTGCCTTTGCACAGAGTGCTGCCTTCGCAAGGAGTGCTGACTTTGCACAGAGGGCTGCCTTCGCAAGGAGTGCTGCCTTTGCACACAGTGCTGCTTTCGCAAGGAGTGCTGCATTCGCAAGGAGTGCTGCTTTCGCAAGGGGTGCTGCCTTCGCAAGGAGTGCTGCCTTTGCTAGGAGTGCTGCCTTCGCAGGGAGTGCTGCCTTCGCAGGGAGTGCTGCCTTCGCTAGGAGTGCTGCCTTCGCTAGGAGTGGTGCCTTCGCTAGGAGTGGTGCCTTCGCTAGGAGTGGTGCCTTCGCTAGGAGTGGTGCCTTCGCTAGGAGTGCTGCCTTCGCTAGGAGTGCTGCATTCGCAGGGAGGGCTGCGGTCGCAAGGGGTGGTGCCTTCGCACGGACTGCTGCCTTCGCTAGAAATGCTGACTTCGCATGTAGTGCTGCCTTCGCACAGACTGCTGCCTTTGCACAGAGTGATGCCTTTGCACAGAGTGCTGCCTTCGCAAGGAGTGCTGCCTTCGCAAGGAGTGCTGCCTTCGCACGGAGTGCTGCCTTTGCTAGGAGTGCTGCCTTCACAGGGAGTGCTGCCTTCGCTTGTATTGCTGCCTCCGCACGGAGTGCTGCTTTCGCTGGGAGTGATGCCGTCGCATGTGGTGCTGCCTTCGCAAGGAGTGCTGCCTTGGAACAGTGTGCTGCCTTCGCAAGGAGTGCTGCCTTTGCACAGAGTGCTGCCTTCGCAAGGAGTGCTGCCTTCGCAAGGAGTGCTGCCTTCGCAGGGAGTACTGCCTTTGCAAGGAGTGCTGCATTCCAAGTAGTGCTGCCTGCAAAAGGAGCGCTGCCTTCACAAGGAGTGCTGCCTTCGCAAGGAGTGCTGCCTTCGCAAGGAGTGTTCCCTTCGCACGGAGTGCAGCCTTCGCACGTAGTGCCGCCTTCCCACGGAGTGCTGCCTTTGCACAGAGATCTGCATTCGCAGAGTGTGGTGCCTTCGCATGAAGTACTGCCTTCGCAAGGTGTGCAGCCTTCGCTAGGAGTGCTGCCTTCAAAAGGAGTGCTGCCTTCGCAAGGAGTACCGCCTTCGAAAGGAGTGCTGCCTTCACAAGGAGTGCTGCCTTCGCTAGGAGTGTTGTCTTCGCAAGGAGGGCTGCCTTCGAGAGGAGGGCTGCCTTCGCAGGGAGTGCTGCCTTCGCAAGGGGTAATGCATTTTCAAGTAGTGCTGCCTTCTCAGGGAGTACTGCCTTTGCAACGAGTGCTGCCTCCCAATGAGTGCTGCCTCCCAATGAGTGCTGCCTTCGCAAGGAGTGCTGCCTTCGCAAGGAGTGCTGCCTTCGCAAGGAGTGCTGCCTTCGCAAGGAGTGCTGCCTTCGCAAGGAGTGCAGCCTTCGCAATGAGGGCTGC
The DNA here is from genome assembly GCF_023864275.1 of Schistocerca cancellata. Taxonomy (NCBI): domain Eukaryota; kingdom Metazoa; phylum Arthropoda; class Insecta; order Orthoptera; family Acrididae; genus Schistocerca; species Schistocerca cancellata. The sequence continues at coordinate 58,845 of NW_026047147.1, read as the reverse complement.
CTTTGCAGGGAGTGCTGCCTTCGCAAGGGCTGGTGCCTTCGCAAGGTGTGCTGCCTTTGCAAGGAGTGCTGCCTTCGCTAGGAGTGCTGCCCTTCTAAGGAGAGCTGGCTTCGCAAGGAGTGCTGCCATCGCTAGGAGTGCTGCTTTCGCAAGGAGGGCTGACTTTGCAGGGAGTGCTGCCTTTGCAGGGAGTGCTGCCTTCGCAAGGAGTGCTGCCTTCACAAGGAGTGCTGTTTTCGCAGAGAGTGCTGCATCCACAAGGACTGCTGCCTTCGCAAGCAGTGCCGCCTTCGCAAGGAGTGCTGCCTTTGCAAGGAGCGCTGCCATCGCAAGGACTGTTGCCTTCGCTAGGAGTGCTGCCTTCGCAAGGAGGGCTGCCTTCGCAAAGAGGGTTGCCTTCGCAGGGAGTGCTGCCTTCGCAAGGGGTAATGCCTTCGCAAGTAGTTCTGCTTTCGCAGGGAGTACTGCCTTTGCAAGGAGTGCTGCCTTCCAAGGAGTGCTGCCTTCGCAAGTAGTGCTCCCTTCGCAAAGAGTGCTGCCTTCGCGAGGAGTGCTGCCTTCGCAAGGAGTGCTGCCTTCGCAATGAGGGCTGCCTTCGCTAGGAGTGCTGCCTTCGCAAGGAGTGCTGCCTTCGCAAGGAGTGCTGTCTTCGCAAGGAGTGCTGTCTTCGCAAGGAGTGCTGTCTTCGCAAGGAGTGCTGTCTTCGCAAGGAGTGCTGTCTTTGCAAGGAGTGCTGTCTTCGCAAGGAGTGCTGCCTTCACAAGGAGTCCTGCCTTCGCAAGGAGTGCTGCCTTCACAAGGAGTGCTGCCTTCGCAAAAAGTGCTGCCTTCGCAAGGAGAGCTGCCTTCCCAAGGAGTGCTGCCTTCCCAAGGAGTGCTGCCTTCCCAAGGAGTGCTGCCTTCCCAAGGAGTGCTGCCTTCCCAAGGAGTGCTGCCTTCCCAAGGAGTACTGCCATCGCAAGGAGTGCTGCCTTCGCAAGGAGTGCTGCCTTCGCAAGGAGTGCTGCCTTCGCAACGAGTGCTGCCTTCGCACGGAGTGCTGCCTTCGCAAGGAGTGCTGCCTTTGCAAGGAGTGCTGCATTCAGAATGAGTGGTGCCTCCGCAAGGGGTGCTGCCTTCGCAAGGAGTGCTGCCTTTGCAAGGAGTACTGCCTTCGCAATGAGTGCTGCCTTCGCTAGGAGTGTTGCCCTCGCAAAGAGGGCTGCCTTCGCAAGGAGGGCTGCCTTCGCAGGGAGTGCTGCCTTCACTAGGAAGGCTGTCTTCGCAAGGAGGGCTGCCTTCGAGAGGAGGGCTGCCTTCGCAGGGAGTGCTGCCTTCGCAAGGGGTAATGCCTTCGCAAGTAGTGCAGCCTTCTCAGGGAGTTCTGCCTTTGCAACGAGTGCTGCCTTCCAATGAGTACTGCCTTCGCAAGGTGTGCTGCTTTCGCAAGGAGGGCTGCCTTCGCAGGGAGTGCTGCCTTTGCAGGGAGTACTGCCTTCGCAAGGAGTGCTGCATTCGCAAGGAGTGCTGCCTTCGCAGGGAGTACTGCATCCGCAAGGATTGCTGCCTTTGCGTGGTGTGCTGCCTTCGCAAGGAGTGCTGCCTTTGCAAGGAGCGCTACTATCGCAAGGAGTGCTGCCTTCGCTTCGAGTGCTGCCTTCGCAAGGAGGGCTGCCTTCGCAAAGAGGGAGTACTGCCTTTGCAACGAGTGCTGCCTTCCAATGAGTGCTGCCTTTGCAAGGAGTGCTGCCTTCGCAAGGAGTGCTGCCTTCGCAAGGAGTGCTGCCTTCACAACGAGGGCTGCCTTTGTAGGGAGTGCTGTCTTCCTAAGGGGTTTTGCCTTCGCCAGGAGTGCTGCCTTTGCAAGGATTGCTGCCTTCGCAAGGAGAAATGCCTTCGCAAGAAGTGCTGCCTTCGCAAGGAGTGCTGCCTTTGCACAGAGTGCTGCCTTTGCAGGGAGTGCTGCCTTTGCACAGAGTGCTGCCTCCGCCAGGAGTGCTGCCTTTGCATGGACTGTTGCCTTCGCAAGGAGTGCTGCCTTCGCAAGGAGTGCTGCCTTTGCAAGGATTGCTGCCTTCGCTAGGAGTGCTGCCTTCACTAGGAGTGCTGCCTTCGCTAGGAGTGCTGCCTTCGCAGGGAGTGCTGCCTACGCAGGGAGTGCTGCCTTCGCAAGGAGAGCTGCGTTCACAAGGAGTGCTGCCTTCGCAAGGAGTGCTGCCTTCGCAAGGAGTGCTGCTTTCACACAGAGTGCAGCCTTTGCACATAGTGCTGCCTTCACACGGAGTGCTTCCTTTGACAGAGTGCTGCCTTCGCAAGGAGGGCTGCCTTCGCAGGGAGTGCTGCCTTCACATGGGGTGGTGCCTTCGAAAGGAGTGCTGCCTTTGCAGACAGTGCTGCCTTTGCAAGGGGTGTTGCCTTCGCAAGGAGTGCTGCGTTCACAAGGAGTGCTGCCTTCGCAAGGAGTGCTGCCTTCGTAAGTAGTGCTGCCTTCTCAGGGAGTACTGCCTTTGCAACGAGTGCTGCCTTCCAATGAGTGCTGCCTTCACAAGGAGTGCTGCCTTCGCAAGGAGTGCTGCCTTCGCAAGGAGTGCTGCCTTCGCAAGGAGTGCTGCCTTAGCAAGGAGTGCTGCCTTCGCAATGAGGGCTGCCTTTGCAGCGAGTGCTGGCTTCGCAAGGGGTGGTGCCTTCGCAAGGAGTGCTGCCTCTGCAAGGAGTGCTGCCTTCGTAAGGAGATATGCCTTCGCAAGGAGTGCTTCCCTCGCTACGAGTGCTGCCCTTCTAAGGAGAGCTGCCTTCACTTGGAGTGCTGCCATCACTAGGAGTGCTGCTTCGCAATAAGGGCTGCCTTCGCAGGGAGTGCTGCCTTTGCAGGGAGTGCTGCCTTTGCAAGGAGTGCTGCCTTCGTACGGAGTGCAGCCTTCGCACGTAGTGCTGCCTTCGCACGGATAGCTGCCTTTGCACAGAGATCTACATTCGCAGGGAGTGGTGCCTTCGCAAGAAGTGTTGCCTTTGCAAGGAGTGCTGCCTTCGCTAGGAGTGCTGCCTTCGCAAGGAGTGCTGCCTTCGCAAGGAGTGCAGCCTTCGCACGGAGTGCAGCCTTCGCACGTAGTGCTGCCTTCCCACGGAGTGCTGCCTTTGCACAGAGATCTGCATTCGCAGGGTGTGGTACCCTCGCAAGAAGTGCAGCCTTCGCAAGGTGTGCTGCCATCGCTAGGAGTGCTGCCTTCAAAAGGAGTGCTGCCTTCGCAAGGAGTACTGCCTTCGAAAGGAGTACTGCCTTCGCAGGGAGTGCTGCATCCGCAAGGAATGCTGCCTTCGCAAGGAGTGCTGTCTTCGCAAGGAGTGCTGTCTTCGCAAGGAGTGCTGTCTTTGCAAGGAGCGCTGCCATCGCAAGGAGTGCTTCCTTCGCTAGGAGTGCTGCCTTCGCAAGGGGGGCTGCCTTTGCAATGAGGTCTGCCTTCGCTAGGAGTGCTGCCTTCGCAAGAAGTGCTGCCTTCGCAAGGAGTGCTGCCTTCGCACGGAGTGCAGCCTTCGCACCGAGTGCTTCCTTTGACAGAGTGCTGCCTTCGCAAGGAGTGCTGCCTTCACAAGGAGTGCTGCCTTCGCAAGGAGTGCAGCCTTCGGAAGGAGTGCAGCCTTCGCAAGGAGTGCAGCCTTCGCACGGAGTGCTTCCTTTGACAGAGTGCTGCCTTCGCAACGATTGCTGCCTTCCCAAAGAGTGCTGCCTTCCCAAGGAGTGCTGCCTTAGGACGGAGTGCTGCCTTCGCTAGGAGTGCTGCCTTCGTACGGAGTGCAGCCTTCGCAAGGAGGGCTCCCTTCGCAGGGAGTGCTGCCTTCGCAAGGGGTGATGCCTTCGCAAGTACTGCTGCCTTCGCAGGGAGTACTGCCTTTGCAACGATGCTGCCTTCCAATGAGTGCTGCCTTCGCAAGGAGTGCTGCCTTCGCACGGAGTGAGGCCTTCGCATGGAGTGCTGCTTTTGCTCAGAGTGCTGCCTTCGCAAGGAGTGCTGCCTTCGCAAGGAGTGCCGCCTTCGCAAGGTGTGCTGCCTTTGCACAGAGTGCTGCCTTTGCACAGAGTGCTGCCTCCGCAAGGAGTGCTGCCTTTCATGGACTGTTGCCTTCGCAAGGAGTGCTGCCTTTGCAAGGATTGCTGCCTTCGCAAGGAGTGCTGCCTTCGCTAGGAGTGCTGCCTTTGCAAGGAGTGCTGCCTTCGCAAGGGGTGCTGCTTTCGCACAGAGTGCAGCCTTCGCACATAGTGCAGCCTTCGCACATAGTGCTGCCTTCACACGGAGTGCTTCCTTTGACAGAGTGCAGCCTTCGCACGGAGGGCTGCCTTCGCACGGAGGGCTGCCTTCGCAGGGAGTGCTGCCTACGCGGGGAGTGCTGCCTTCGCAGGGAGTGCGGCCTTCGCAAGGAGTGCTGCCTTCGCAATTAGTGCTGCCTTCGCAAAGAGTGCTGCCTTCGCAAGGAGTGCTGCTTTCGCAAGGAGTGCTGCCTTCGCAAGCAGTGCTGCCTTCGCTCATAGTGCTGCCTTCACACGGAGTGCTGCCTTCGCAAGGAAGGCTGCCTTCGCAAAGAGTGCTGCCTTCGCAAGGAGTGCTGCCTTTGCACAGAGTGCTGCCTTTGCAGGGAGTGCTGCCTTTGCACAGAGTGCTGCCTCCGCAAGGAGTGCTGCCTTTGCATGGACTGTTGCCTTCGCTAGGAGTGCTGCCTTTGCAAGGAGTGCTGCCTTCGCAAGGAGTGCTGCCTTCGCAAGGAGTGCTGCATTCGCAAGGAGTGCTGCATTCGCAAGGAGTGCTGCTTTCGCACGGAGTGCAGCCTTCGCACATACTGCTGCCTTAACACAGAGTGCTTCCTTTGACAGAGTGCTGCCTTCGCACGGAGGCCTGCCTTCGCAGGGAGTGCTGCCTACGCAGGGAGTGCTGCCTTTGCAAGGAGTGTTGCCTTCTCAAGGAGTGCTGCCTTCGCAAGGAGTGCTGCCTTCGCAAGGAGTGCTGCCTTCGCAAGGAGTGCTGCCTTCGCACGGAGTGCAGCCTTCGCACGTAGTGCTGCCTTCGCACGGAGTGCTGCCTTTGCACAGAGATCAGAAATTCGCAGGGAGTGGTGCCTTCGCATGAAGTGCTGCCTTCGCAAGGAGTGCTGCCTTAGCTAGGAGTGCTGCCTTCGCAAGGAGTGCTGCCATCGCAAGGAGTGCTGCCTTCGCACGGAGTGCAGCCTTCGCACGTAGTGCCGCCTTCCCACAGAGTGCTGCCTTTGCACAGAGATCTGCATTCGCAGGGTGTGGTGCCTTCGCAAGAAGTGCTGCCTTCGCAAGGTGTGCTGCCTTCGCTAGGAGTCCTGCCTTCAAAAGGAGTGCTGCTTTCGCAAGGAGTACTGCCTTCAAAAGGAGTGCTGCCTTCGCAAGGAGTGCTGCCTTCGCTAGGAGTGTTGTCTACGCAAGGAGGGCTGCCTTCGAGAGGAGGGCTGCCTTCACAGGGAGTGCTGCCTTCGCAAGGGGTAACGCATTTGCAAGTAGTGCTGCCTTCTCAGAGAGTACTGCCTTTGCAACGAGTGCTGCCTCCCAATGAGTGCTGCCTTCGCAAGGAGTGCTGCCTTCGCAAGGAGTGCTGCCTTCGCAAGGAGTGCTGCCTTCGCAATGAGGGCTGCCCTTAGAGGGAGTGCTGCCTTCTCAAGGGGTGGTGCCTTCGCAAGGAGTGCTGCCTTTGCAAGGAGTGCTGCCTTCGCAAGGAGTGCTGCCTTCGCTAGGAGTGCTGCCCTTCTAAGGAGTGCTGGCTTCACAAGGAGTGCTGCCATCGCTAGGAGTGCTGCTTTCGCAAGGAGGGCTGACTTCGCAGGAAGTGCTGCCTTTGCAAGGAGTGCTGCCTTCGCAAGGAGTGCTGCCTTCGCACGGAGGCCTGCCTTCGCAGGGAGTGCTGCCTACGCAGGGAGTGGTGCCTTCGCATGAGGTGCTGCCTTCGCAAGGAGTGCTGCCTTCGCAAGGAGTGCTGCCTTTGCAAGGAGTGCTGCCATCGCAAGGAGTGCTGCCTTCGCACGGAGTGCAGCCTTCGCACGAAGTGCTGGCTTCCCACGGAGTGCTGCCTTTGCACAGAGATCTGCATTCGCAGGGTGTGGTGCCTTCGCAAGAAGTGCTGCCTTCGCAAGGTGTGCTGCCTTCGCTAGGAGTCCTGCCTTCAAAAGGAGTGCTGCCTTCGCAAGGAGTACTGCCTACGAAAGGAGTGCTGCTTTCGCAAGGAGTGCTGCCTTCGCTAGGAGTGTTGTCTTTGCAAGGAGGGCTGCCTTCGAGAGGAGGGCTGCCTTCACAGGGAGTGCTGCCTTCGCAAGGGGTATCGCTTTCGCAAGTAGTGCTGCCTTCTCAGAGAGTACTGCCTTTGCAACGAGTGCTGCCTCCCAATGAGTGCTGCCTTCGCAAGGAGTGCTGCCTTCGCAAGGAGTGCTGCCTTCGCAAGGAGTGCTGCCTTCCCAAGGAGTGCTGCCTTGGGACAGAGTGCTGCCTTCGCTAGGAGTGTTGCCTTCGTACAGAGTGCAGCCTTCGCAAGGAGTGCTGCCTTCGCAAGGTGTGCTGCCTTTGCAAGGAGTACTGCCTTCGCAAGGAGTGCTGCCTTCGCAAGTAGTGCTGCCTTCGCTAGCAGTGTTGCCTTCGCAAGGAGTGCTGCGTTCAGAAGGAGTGGTGCATCCGCAAGGAGTGCTGCCTTCGCAAGGAATGCTGCCTTCACAAGGAGTACTGCCTTCGCAAGGAGTGCTGCCTTCGCAAGGAGTGCTGCCTTCGCAAGGAGTGCTTCCTTCGCAAGGAGTGCTGCCTTCGCAAGGAGTGCTGCCTTTGCAAGGAATGCTGCCTTCGCAAGGAGTGCTGCCTTCGCAAGGAGTGCTGCCTTCGCAATGAGGGCTGCCCTTAGAGGGAGTGCTGCCTTCGCAAGGGGTGGCGCCTTCGCAAGGAGTGCTGCCTTTGCAAGGAGTGCTGCCTTCGCAAGGTGTGCTGCGTTCGCTAGGAGTGCTGCCCTTCTAAGGAGTGCTGGCTTCGCAAGGAGTGCTGCAATCGTAGGAGTGCTGCTTTCACAAGGAGGGCTGACTTAGCAGGGAGTGCTGTCTTAGCAGGGATAGCTGCCTTTGCAGGGAGTGCTGCCTTCGTAAGGAGTGCTGCTTTCGCAGGGAGTGCTGCATCCGCAAGGAGTGCTGCCTTCGCAAGGAGTGCTGCCTTCGCAAGGAGTGCTGCCTTTGCAAGGAGCGCTGCCATCGCAAAGAGTGCTGCCTTCGCTAGGAGTGCTGCCTTCGCAAGGAGGGCCGCCTTCGCAAAGAGGGCTGCCTTCGCAGGGAGTGCTGCCTTCGCAAGGGGTAATGCCTTCGCAAGTAGTTCTGCTTTCGCAGGGAGTACTGCCTTTGCAAGGAGTGCTGCCTTCCAAGGCGTGCTGCCTTCGCAAGAAGTGCTCCCTTCGCAAACAGTGCTGCCTTCGCAAAGAGTGCTGCCTTCGCTAGGAGTGCTGCCTTCACAATGAAGGCTGCCTTCGCTAGGAGTGCTGCCTTCGCAAGGAGTGCTGCCTTCGCTAGCAGTGTTGCCTTCGCAAGGAGTGCTGCGTTCAGAAGGAGTGGTGCCTCCGCAAGGAGTGCTGCCTCCGCAAGGAGTGCTGCCTTCGCAAGGAGTACTGCCTTCGCAAGGAGTGCTGCCTTCGCAAGGAGTGCTGCCTTCGCTAGGAGTGCTGCCTTCGCTAAGTGTGCTGCCCTCGCAAGGAGGGCTGCCTTCGAGAGGAGGGCTGCCTTCGCAGGGAGTGCTTCCTTCGCAAGGGGTAATGCCTTCGCAAGTAGTGCTGCCTTCTCAGGGAGCACTGCCTTTGCAACGAGTGCTGCCTTCCATTGAGTGCTGCCTTCGCAAGGAGTGCTGCCTTCGCAAGGAGTGCTGCCTTCGCAAGGAGTGCTGCCTTCGCAAGGAGTGCTGCCTTCGCAAGGAGTGCTGCCTTCACAAGGAGTGCTGCCTTCGCAAGGAGTGCTGCCTTCGCAAGGAGTGCTGCCTTCGCAATGAGGGCTGCCTTTGCAGGGAGTGCTGCCTTCACAAGGGGTGGTGCGTTCGCAAGGAGTGCTGCCTTCGCAAAAGTGCTGCCTTCGCAAGGAACGCTGCCTTCGCAAGGAGTGCTGCCTTCGCAATGAGGGCTGCCTTTGCTGGGAGTGCTGCCTTCGCAATGGGTGGTGCCTTCCCAAGGAGTGCTGCCTTTGGAAGGAGTGCTGCCTTCGCAAGGAGATATGCCTTTGCAAGGATTGCTGCCTTCGCTAGGAGTGCTGCCCTTCTAAGGAGAGCTGCCTTCGCAAGGAGTGCTGCCTTCGCTAGGAGTGCTGCTTTCGCAAGGAGGGCTGCCTTCGCAGTGAGTGCTGCCTTTACAGGGAGTGCTGCCTTTGCAGGGAGTGCTGCCTTCGCAAGGAGTGGTGCCTTCGCAAGGAGTGCTGCCTTCGCAGGGAGTGCTGCATCCGCAAGGAGTGCTGCCTTCGTAAGGTGTGCTGCCTTCGCAAGGAGTGCTGCTTTTGCAAGGAGCGCTGCCATCTCAAGGAGTGCTGCCTTCGCTAGGAGTGCTGCCTTCGCAAGGAGGGCTGGCTTCGCAAAGAGGGAGTTACGCCTTTGCAATGAGTGCTGCCTTCCAATGAGTGCTGCCTTTGCAAGGAGTGCTTCCTTCGCAAGGAGTGCTGCCTTCGCAAGGAGTGCTGCCTTCGCTAGGAGTGCTGCCCTCGCAAGGAGGGCTGCCTTCGAGAGGAGGGCTGCCTTCGCAGGGAGTGCTGCCTTCGCAAGGGGTAATGCCTTCGCAAGTAGTGCTGCCTTCTCAGGGAGCACTGCCTTTGCAACGAGTGCTGCCTTCCAATGAGTGCTGCCTTCGCAAGGACTGCTTTTTTCGCAAGGAGTGCTGCCTTCGCAAGGAGTGCTGCCTTCGCAAGGAGTGCTGTCTTCGCAATGAGGGCTGCCTTTGCAGGGAGTGCTGCCTTCGCAAGGGGTGGTGCCTTCGCAAGGAGTGCTGCCTTCGCAAGGAGTGCTGCCTTCGCAAGGAGTGCTGCCTTCGCAAGGAGTGCTGCCTTCGCAATGAGGGCTGCCTTTGCTGGGAGTGCTGCCTTTGTTGGGAGTGCTGTCTTCGCAAGGGGTGGTGCCTTCGCAAGGAGTGCTGCCATTACAAGGAGTGCTGCATTCGAAGGAGATATGCCTTCGCAAGGAGTGCTGCCTTCGCTAGGAGTGCTGCCCTTCTAAGGAGAGCTGCCTTCGCAAGGAGTGCTGCCACGCTATGAGTGCTGCTTTCGCAAGGAGGGCTGCCTTCTCAGTAAGTGCTGCCTTTGCTGGGAGTGCTGCCTTCGCAAGGAGTGGTGCCTTCGCAAGGAGGGCTGCCTTCGCAGGGAGTGCTGCATCCGCAAGGAGTGCTTCCTTCGTAAGGTGTGCTGCCTTCGCAAGGAGTGTTGCCTTTGCAAGGAGCGCTGCCATCGCAAGGAGTGCTGCCTTCGCTAGGAGTGCTGCCTTCGCAAGGAGGGCTGCCTTCGCAAAGAGGGAGTACTGCCTTTGCAACGAGTGCTGCCTTCCAATAAGTGCTGCCTTTGCAAGGAGTGCTGCCATCGCAAGGAGTGCTGCCTTCGCAAGGAGTGCTGCCTTCGCAAGGAGTTCTGCCTTCGCAAGGAGTGCTGCCTTCCCAACGAGGGCTGCCTTTGTAGGGAGTGCTGTCTTCGCAAGGGGTTTTGCCTTCGCCAGGAGTGCTGCCTTTGCAAGGAGTGCTGCCTTCGCAAGGAGAAATGCCTTCGCAAGGAGTGCTGCGTTTGCACAGAGATCTGCATTCGCATTGAGTGGTGCCTTCGCAAGAAGTGCTGCCTTCGCATGGAGTGCTGCCTTCGCTAGGAGTGCTGCCTTCGCAAGGAGTGCTGCCTTCGCAAGGGGTGCTGCCTTCGCACGGAGTGCAGCCTTCGCACGCAGTGCTGCCTTCCCACGGAGTGCTGCCTTGGCACAGAGATCAGAAATTCACAGGGAGTGGTGCCTTCGCATGAAGTGCTGCCTTCGCAAGGAGTGCTGCCTTAGCTAGGAGTGCTGCCTTCGCAAGGAGTGCTGCCATCGCAAGGAGTGCTGCCTTCGCACGGAGTGCAGCCTTCGCACGTAGTGCCGCCTTCCCACATAGTGCTGCCTTTGCACAGAGATCTGCATTCGCAGGGTGTGGTGCCTTCGCAAGAAGTGCTGCCTTCGCAAGGTGTGCTGCCTTCGCTAGGAGTCCTGCCTTCAAAAGGAGTGCTGCTTTCGCAAGGAATACTGCCTTCGCTAGGAGTGCTGCCTTCAAAAGGAGTGCTGCCTTCGCAAGGAGTACTGCCTTCGAAAGGAATGCTGCCTTCGCAAGGAGTGCTGCCTTCGCTAGGAGTGTTGTCTTCGCAAGGAGGGCTGCCTTCGAGAGGAGGTCTGCCTTCCCAGGGAGTTCTGCCTTCGCAAGGGGTAATGCATTCGCAAGTAGTGCTGCCTTCTCAGGGGTACTGCCTTTGCAACGAGTGCTGCCTCCCAATGAGTGCTGCCTTCGCAAGGAGTGCTGCCTTCGCAAGGAGTGCTGCCTTCGCAAGGAGTGCTGCCTTCGCAAGGAGTGCTGCCTTCGCAAGGAGTGCTGCCTTCGCAATGAGGGCTGCCTTTGCAGGGAGTGCTGCCTTCGCATGGGGTGGTGCCTTCGCAAGAAGTGCTGCCTTCGCAAGGAGTGCTGCCTTCGCTAGGAGTGCTGCCCTTCTAAGGAGAGCTGGTTCCGCAAGGAGTGCTGCCATCGCTAGGAGTGCTGCCATCGCTAGGAGTGCTGCTTTCGCAAGGAGGGCTGACTTCGCAAGGAGTGCTGCCTTCCCAAGGAGTGCTGCCTTTGCAAGGAGCGCTGCCATCGCAAGGAGTGCTGCCTTCGCTACGGATGCTGCCTTCGCAAGGAGGACTGCCTTCGCAAAGAGGGCTGCCTTCGCAGGGAGTGCTGCCTTCGCAAGGGGTAATGCCTTCGCCAGTAGTTCTGCTTTCGCAGGGAGTACTGCCTTTGCAAGGAGTGCTGCCTTCCAAGGAGTGCTGCCTTCGCAAGTAGTGCTCCCTTCGCAAAGAGTGCTGTCTTCGCAAGGAGTGCTGCTTTCGCAATGAGGGCTGCCTTCGCTAGGAGTGCTGCCTTCGCAAGGAGTGCTGCCTTCGCAAGGAGTGCTGCCTTCGCAAGGAGTGCTGCCTTCGCAAGGAGTGCAGCCTTCGCAAGGAGTGCTGCCTTCGCAAGGAGTGCTGCCTTCCCAAGGAGTGCTGCCTTAGGACAGAGTGCTGCCTTCGCTAGGTGTGCTGCCTTCGTACGGAGTGCAGCCTTCGCAAGGAGTGCTGCCTTCGCAAGGAGTGCTGCCTTTGCACAAATTGCTGCCGCCGCACGGAGCGCAGCATACGCACAGCGTGCTGCCTTCGCAAGAGGTGCTGCCTTCGCAAGGAGTGCTGCCTTCGCAGGTAGTGCTGCCTTTGCAAGGAGTGTTGCCTTCGCAAGGAGTGCTGCGTTCACAACGAGTGCTGCCTTCGCAAGGAGTGCTGCCTTCGCAAGGAGTGTTGCCTTCGCATGTAGTACTGCCTTCGCAAGGAGTGCTGCCTTCGCAAGGAGTGCTTCCTTCCAAGGAGTGCTGCCTTCGCTAGAAGTGCTAACTTCGCGCGGAGGGCTGCCTTCGCAAGGAGGGCTCCCTTCGCAGGGAGTGCTGCTTCGCAAGGGGTAATGCCTTTGCAAGTGCTGCTGCCTTCGCAGGGAGTACTGCCTTTGCAACGAGTGCTGCCTTCCAATGAGTGCTGCCTTTGCAAGGAGTGCTGCCTTCGCAAGGAGTGCTGCCTTCACAAAGAGTGCTGCCTTCGCAACGAGGCCTGCCTTTGTAGGGAGTGTTGTCTTCGCAAGGGGTTTTGTCTTCGCCAGTAGTGCTGCCTTTGCAAGGAGTGCTGCCTTCGCAGGGAGAAATGCCTTCGCAAGGGGTGCTGCCTTCGCAAGGAGTGCTGCCTTTGCACAGAGTGCTGCCTTTGCAGGGAGTGCTGCCTTTGCACATAGTGCTGCCTCCGCAAGGAGTGCTCCCTTTGCATGAACTGTTGCCTTCACAAGGAGTGCTGCCTTCGCAAGGAGTGCTGCCTTTGCAAGGAGTGCTGTCTTCGCTAGGAGTGCTGCCTTCGCTAGGAGTGCTGCCTTCGCAGGGAGTGCTGCCTACGCAGGGAGTGCTGCCTTCGCAAGGAGAGCTGCCTTCGCAAGGAAAGCTGCTCTTGCAAGGAGTGCTGCCTTCCAAGGAGTGCTGCCTTCGCTAGAAGTGCTGCCTTCGCACGGAGGGCTGCCTTCGCAAGGAGGGCTCCCTTCGCAGTGAGTGCTGCCTTCGCAAGGGGTAATACCTTCGCAAGTACTGCTGCCTTCGCAGGGAGTACTGCCTTTGCAACGAGTGCTGCCTTCCAATGAGTGCTGCCTTTGCAAGGAGTGCTGCCTTCGCTTGGGGTGGTGCCTTCGCAAGGAGTGCTGCCTTCGCAATGAGTGCAGCCTTCGCAAGGATTGCTGCCTTCACATGGACTGTTGCCTTCGCAAGGAGTGCTGCCTTTGCAAGGATTGCTGCCTTCGCAAGGAGGGCTGACTTCGCAAGGTGTGCTACCTTCCCAATGAGTGCTGCCTTTGCAAGGAGTGCTGCCTTCGCACGGAGTGCAGCCTTCGCATGGAGTGCTGCTTTTGCTCAGAGTGCTGCCTTCGCAAGGAGTGCAGCCTTCGCAAGGAGTGCAGCCTTCGCAAGGAGTGCAGCCTTCGCAAGGAATGCTGCCTTCGCAAGGAGTGCTGCCTTCGCAAGGATTGCTGCCTTCACATGGACTGTTGCCTTCGCAAGGAGTGCTGCCTTTGCAAGGATTGCTGCCTTCGCAAGGAGTGCTGCCTTCGCTAGGAGTGCTGCCTTCACTAGGAGTGCTGCCTTCGCAGGGAGTGCTGCCTATGCAGGGAGTGCTGCCTTCGCAAGGAGAGCTGCCTTCACAAGGAATGCTGCCTTCGCAAGGAGTGCTGCCTTCGCAAGGAGTGCTGCTTTCGCACGGGGTGCAGCCTTCGCACATAGTGCTGCCTTCACACGGAGTGCTTCCTTTGACAGAGTGCTGCCTTCGCAAGGAGGGCTGCCTTCGCAGGGAGTGCTGCCTACGCAGGGAGTGCTGCCTTCGCAGGGAGTGGTGCCTTCGCAAGGAGTGCTGCCTTCGCAAGGAGTGCTGCCTTCGCACGGAGTGCAGCCTTCGCACGTAATGCTGCCTTCACACGGAGTGCTTCCTTTGACAGAGTGCTGCCTTCGCAAGGAGGGCTGCCTTCGCAAAGAGTGCTGCCTTCGCAAGGAGTGCAGCCTTTGCATAGAGTGCTGCCTTTGCAGGGAGTGCTGCCTTTGCACAGAGTGCTGCCACCGCAAGAAGTGCTGCCTTTGCATGGACTGTTGCCTTCGCAAGGAGTGCTGCCTTTGCAAGGAGTGCTGCCTTTGCAAGGAGTGCTGCCTTCGCAAGGAGTGCTGCCTTCACAAGGACTGCTGCCTTCGCTAGGAGTGCTGCCTTCGCTAGGAGTGCTGCATTCGCAGGGAGTGCTCCCTACGCAGGGAGTGCTGCCTTCGCAAGGAGTGCTGCCTTCGCAAGGAGTGCTGCCTTCGCAAGGAGTGCTGCCTTCGCAAGGAGTGCTGCCTTCGCAAGGAGTGCTGCCTTCGCATGGAGTACAGCCTTCGCACGTAGTGCTGCCTTCGCACGGAGTGCTGCCTTTGCACAGAGATCTGCATTCGCAGGGAGTTGTGCCTTTGCAAGAAGTGCTGCCTTCGCAAGGAGTGCTGTCTTCGCTAGGAGTGCTGCCTTCGCAAGGAGTGCTGCCTTCGCAAGGAGTGCAGCCTTCGCACGGAGTGCAGCCTTCGCACGTAGTGCTGCCTTCCCACGGAGTGCTGCCTTTCCACAGAGATCTGCATTCGCAGGGTGTGGTGCCTTCGCAAGAAGTGCTGCCTTCGCAAGGTGTGCTGCCATCGCTAGGAGTGCTGCCTTCAAAAGGAGTGCTGCCTTCGCAAGGAGTGCTGCCTTCGCTAGGAGTGTTGTCTTCGCAAGGAGGGCTGCCTTCGAGAGGAGGGCTACCTTCGCAGGGAGTGCTGCCTTTGCAAGGGGTAATGCATTCGCAAGTGGTGCAGCCTTCTCCGGGAGTACTACCTTTGCAACGAGTGCTGCCTCCCAATGAGTGCTGCCTTCGCAAGGAGTGCTGCCTTCGCAAGGAGTGCTGCCTTCGCAAGGAGTGCTGCATTCGCAAGGAGTGCTGCCTTCGCAATGAGGGCTGCCTTTGCAGGGAGTTCTGCCTTCGCAAGGGGTGGTGCCTTCACAAGGAGTGCTGCCTTTGCAAGGAGTGCTGCCTTTGCAAGGAGTGCTGCCTTCGCAAGGAGTGCTGCCTTCGCAAGGAGTGCTGCCCTCGCAAGGAGTGCTGCCTTCGCTAGGAGTGCTGCCCTTCTAAGGAGAGCTGGCTTCGCAAGGAGTGCTGCCATCGCTAGGAGTCCTGCTTTCGCAAGGAGGGCTGACTTCGCAGGGAGTGCTGCGTTTGCAAGGAGTGCTGCCTTCGCAAGGAGTGGTGCCTTCGCAAGGAGTGCTGCCTTCGCAAGGAGTGCTGCCTTCGCAAGGAGTGCTGCATTCGCAAGGAGTCCTGCTTTCGCAAGGAAGGCTGCCTTCGCAAGAAGTGCTGCCTTCACAAGGGGTAATGCCTTCGCAAGTAGTTCTGCTTTCGCAGGGAGTACTGCCTTTGCAAGGAGTGCTGCCTTCCAAGGAGTGCTGCCTTCGCAAGGAGTGCTCCCTTCGCAAAGAGTGCTGCCTTCGCAAGGAGTGCTGCCTTCGCAAGGAGTGCTGCCTTTGCAAGGAGTGCTGCCTTCGCAAGGAGTACTGCCTTCCCAAGGAGTGCTGCCCTGGGACAGAGTGCTGCCTTCCCTAGGAGTGTTGCCTTCGTACAGAGTGCAGCCTTCGCAAGGAGTGCTGCCTTCGCAGGGTGTGCTGACTTTGCAAGGAGTACTTCCTTCGCAAGGAGTGCTGCCTTCGCAAGGAGTGCTGCCTTCGCCAGCAGTGTTGCCTTCGCAAGGAGTGCTGCGATCGGAAGGCGTGGTGCCTCCGCAAGGAATGCTGCCTTCGCAAGGAGTGCTGCCTTTGCAAGGAGTACTGCCTTCGCAAGGAGTGCTGCCTTCGCAAGGAGTGCTGCCTTCGCTAGGAGTGCTGCCCTCACAAGGAGTGCTGCATTCACAAGGAGTGCTGCCTCTGCAAGGAGTGCTGCTTTCGCAAGGAGTACTGCCTTCTCAAGGAGTACTGCATTCGCAAGGAGTGCTGCCTTCACAAGGAGTGCTGCCTTCGCTAGGAGTGCTGTCTTCGCAAGGAGGGCTGCCTTCGAGAGGAGGGCTTCCTTCGCAGGGAGTGCTGCCTTCGCAAGGGGTTTGCCTTCGCAAGTAGTGCTGCCTTCTCAGGGAGTACTGCCTTTGAACGAGTGCTGCCTTCCAATGAGAGCTGCCTTTGCAAGGAGTGCTGCCTTCGCAAGGAGTGCTGCCTTCGTAAGGAGTGCTGCATTCGCAAGGAGTGCTGCCTTCGCAAGGAGTGCTGCCTTCGCAAGGAGTGCTGCCTTCGCAAGGAGTGCTGCCTTTGCAATGAGGGCTGTCTTTGCAGGGAGTGCTGCCTTCGCAAGGGGTGGTGCCTTCGCAAGGAGTGCTGCCTTCGCAAGGAGTGCTGCCTTCGCAAGGAGTGCTGCCTTCGCAAGGAGTGCTGCCTTCGCAATGAGGGCTGCCTTTGCTGGGAGTGCTGCCTTCGCAAGGGGTGGTGCCTTCGCAAGGGGTGCTGCCTTTGCAAGGAGTGCTGCCTTCGCAAGGAGATATGCCTTCGCAAGGAGTGCTGCCTTCGCTAGGAGTGCTGCCCTTCTAAGGAGAGCTGCCTTCGCAAGGAGTGCTGCCTTCGCTAGGAGTGCTGCTTTCGCAAGAAGGGCTGCCTTCATAGGGAGTGCTGCCTTTGCAGGGAGTGCTGCCTTCGCAAGGAGTGGTGCCTTCACAAGAAGTGCTGCCTTCACAGGGAGTGCTGCATCCGCAAGGAGTGCTGCCTTCGCAAGGTGTGCTGCCTTCGCAAGGAGTGCTGCCTTTGCAAGGAGCGCTGCCATCGCAATGAGTGCTGCCTTCGCTAGGAGTGCTGCCTTCGCAAGGAGGGCTGCCTTCGCAAAGAGGGCTGCCTTCGCAGGGAGTGCTGCCTTCGCGAGGGGTAATGCCTTCGCCAGTAGTTCTGCTTTCGCAGGGAGTACTGCCTTTGCAAGGAGTGCTGCCTTCCAAGGAGTGCTGCCTTCGCAAGGAGTGCTCCCTTCGCAAAGAGTGCTGTCTTCGCAAGGAGTGCTGCTTTCGCAATGAGGGCTGCCTTCGCTAGGAGTGCTGCCTTCGCATGGAGTGCTGCTTTCGCAAGGAGTGCTGCCTTCGCAAGGAGTGCTGCCTTCGCACAGAGTGCAGCCTTCGCGCATAGTGCTGCTTTCACATGGAGTGCTTCCTTTGACAGAGTGCTGCCTTCGCAAGGAGTGCTGCCTTCGCAAGGAGTGCTGCCTTCGCAGGGAGTGTTGCCTTTGCAAGGAGTGTTGCCTTCGCAACGAGTGCTGCGTTCACAACGAGTGCTGCCTTCGCAAGGAGTGCTGCCTTCGCAAGGAGTGTTGCCTTCGCAAGTAGTACTGCCTTCGCAAGGAGTGCTGCCTTCGCAAGGAGTGCTTCCTTCCAAGGAGTGCTGCCTGCGCTAGAAGTGCTAACTTCGCACGGAGGGCTGCCTTCGCAAGAAGGGCTCCCTTCGCAGAGAGTGCTGCTTTGCAAGGGGTAATGCCTTTGCAAGTGCTGCTGCCTTCGCA
Source organism: Schistocerca cancellata (assembly GCF_023864275.1). Lineage (NCBI taxonomy): Eukaryota > Metazoa > Arthropoda > Insecta > Orthoptera > Acrididae > Schistocerca > Schistocerca cancellata. Next base: position 42,055 of record NW_026047147.1, on the reverse strand, counting down.
GGGAGTACTGCCTTTGCAACGAGTGCTGCCTTCCAATGAGTGCTGCCTTTGCAAGGAGTGCTGCCTTTGCAAGGAGTGCTGCCTTCGCAAGGAGTGCTGCCTTCGCAAGGAGTAGTGCCTTCGCAACGAGGGCTGCCTTTGTAGGGAGTGCTGTCTTCGCAAGGGGTTTTGTCTTCGCCAGGAGTGCTGCCTTTGCAAGGAGTGCTGCCTTTGCAAGGAGTGCTGCCTTTGCAAGGAGTGCTGCCTTCGCAAGGAGAAATGCCTTCGCAAGGAGTGCTGCCTTCGCAAGGAGTGCTGCCTTTGCACAGAGCGCTGCCTTTGCAGGGAGTGCTGCCATTGCACAGAGTGCTGCCTCCGCAAGGAGTGCTCCCTTTGCATGAACTGTTGCCTTCGCAAGGAGTGTTGCCTTCGCAAGGAGTGCTGCCTTTGCAAGGAGTGCTGCCTTCGCAAGGAGTGCTGCCTTCGCAAGGAGTGCTGCCTTCGCAAGGAGTGCTGCCTTCGCAGTGAGTGCTGCCTTTGCATAGAGTGCTGCCTTCACGCGGAATGCTGCCTTCGCTACGAGTGATGCCTTCGCACGTAGTGCTGCCTTCGCAAGGAGTGCTGCCTTCGCAAGGAGTGGTGCCTTCGCAAGGAGTGCTGCCTTTGCACAGAGTGCTGCCTTTGCACAGAGTGCTGACTTTGCACAGAGTGCTGCCTTTGCACAGAGTGCTGCCTTTGCACAGAGTGCTGCCTTTGCACAGAGTGCTGCCTTTGCACAGAGTGCTGCCTTTGCTAGGAGTGCTGCCTTTGCTAGGAGTGCTGCCTTGGCAGGGAGTGCTGGCTTCGCACGGAGTGTTGCCTTCGCTAAGAGTGCTGCCTTCGCTAGGAGTGCTGCCTTCGCGCGGAGTGCTGCCTTCGCTAGGAGTGTTGCCTTCGCACGTAGTGCTGCCTTCGCAAGGAGTGCTGCCTTCGCAAGGAGTGCTGCCTTCGCAAGGAGTGCTGCCTTTGCACAGAGTGCTGCATTTGCACAGAGTGCTGCCTTTGCACAGAGTGCTGCCTAAGCACAGAGTGCTGCCTGTGCACAGAGTGCTGCCTTTGCACAGAGTGCTGCCTTCGCAAGGAGTGCTGCCTTCGCAGCGAGTGCTGCCTTTGCACAGTGCTGCCTTCGCAAGGAGTGCTGCCTTAGCAAGGAGTGCTGCCTTCGCAAGGAGTGCTGCCTTTGCACAGAGTGCTGCCTTCGCAAGGAGTGCTTCCTTCGCAAGGAGTGCAGCCTTCGCAAGGAGTGATGCCTTCGCAAGGAGTGCTTCCTTCCAAGAAGTGCTGCCTTCGCAAGGAGTGCTGCCTTCGCAAGGAGTGCTGCCTTCGCAGGGAGTACTGCCTTTGCATGGAGTGCTGCATTCCAAGTAGTGCTGCCTGCAAAAGGAGCGCTGCCTTCACAAGGAGTGCTGCCTTCGCAAGGAGTGCTGCCCTCGCAAGGAGTGTTCCCTTCGCACGGAGTGCTGCCTTCGCACGGAGTGCTGCCTTCCCACGGAGTGCTGCCTTTGCACAGAGAGCTGCATTCGCAGGGTGTGGTGCCTTCGCATGAAGTGCTGCCTTCGCAAGGTGTGCAGCCTTCGCTAGGAGTGCTGCCTTCAAAAGGAGTGCTGCCTTCGCAAGGAGTACCGCCTTCGAAAGGAGTGCTGCCTTCACAAGGAGTGCTGCCTTCGCTAGGAGTGTTGTCTTCGCACTGAGGGCTGCCTTCGAGAGGAGGGCTGCCATCGCAGGGAGTGCTGCCTTCGCAAGGGGTAATGCATTTTCAAGTAGTGCTGCCTTCTCAGGGAGTACTGCCTTTGCAACGAGTGCTGCCTCCCAATGAGTGCTGCCTCCCAATGAGTTCTGCCTTCGCAAGGAGTGCTGCCTTCGCAAGGAGTGCTGCCTTCGCAAGGAGTGCTGCCTTCGCAAGGAGTGCAGCCTTCGCAATGAGAGCTGCCTTTGCAGGGAGTGCTGCCTTCGCAACGGCTGGTGCCTTTGCAAGGTGTGCTGCCTTTGCAAGGAGTGCTGCCTTCGCTAGGAGTGCTGCCCTTCTAAGGAGAGCTGGCTTCGCAAGGAGTGCTGCCATCGTTAGGAGTGCTGCTTTCGCAAGGAGGGCTGACTTTGCAGGGAGTGCTGCCTTTGCAGGGAGTGCTGCCTTCGCAAGGAGTGCTGCCTTCACAAGGAGTGCTGCCTTCGCAGGGAGTGCTGCATCCACAAGGAGTGCTGCCTTCGCAAGCAGTGCCGCCTTAGCAAAGAGTGCTGCCTTTGCAAGGAGCGCTGCCATCGCAAGGACTGTTGCCTTCGCTAGGAGTGCTGCCTTCGCAAGGAGTGCTGCCTTCACAAGGAGTCCTGCCTTCGCAGGGAGTGCTGCCTTCGCAAGGAGTGCTGCCTTCGCAAAAAGTGCTGCCTTCGCAAGGAGTGCTGCCTTCCCAAGGAGTGCTGCCTTCCCAAGGAGTGCTGCCTTCCCAAGGAGTGCTGCCTTCCCAAGGAGTGCTGCCTTCCCAAGGAGTACTGCCATCGCAAGGAGTGCTGCCTTTGCAAGGAGTGCTGCCTTCGCAAGGAGTGCTGCCTTCGCAAGGAGTGCTGCCTTCGCAAGGAGTGCTGCCTTTGCAAGGAGTGCTGCGTTCAGAATGAGTGGTGCCTCCGCAAGGGGTGCTGCCTTCGCAAGGAGTGCTGCCTTTGCAAGGAGTACTGCCTTCGCAAAGTGTGCTGCCTTCGCTAGGAGTGTTGCCCTCGCAAAGAGGGCTGCTTTCGCAAGGAGGGCTGCCTTCGCAGGGAGTGCTGCCTTCACTAGGAAGGCTGTCTTCGCAAGGAGGGCTGCCTTCGAGAGGAGGGCTGCCTTCGCAGGGAGTGCTGCCTTCGCAAGGGGTAATGACTTCGCAAGTAGTGCTGCCTTCTCAGGAAGTACTGCCTTTGCAACGAGTGCTGCCTTCCAATGAGTACTGACTTCGCAAGGTGTGCTGCTTTCGCAAGGAGGGCTGCCTTCGCAGGGAGTGCTGCCTTTGCAGGGAGTACTGCCTTCACAAGGAGTGGTGCATTCGCAAGGAGTGCTGCCTTCGCAGGGAGTGCTGCATCCGCAAGGATTGCTGCCTTCACAAGGTGTGCTGCCTTCGCAAGGAGTGCTGCCTTTGCAAGGAGGGCTACTATCGCAAGGAGTGCTGCCTTCGCTACGAGTGCTGCCTTCGCAAGGAGGGCTGCCTTCGCAAACAGGGAGTACCGCCTTTGCAACGAGTGCTGCCTTCCAATGAGTGCTGCCTTTGCAAGGAGTGCTGCCTTCGCAAGGAGTGCTGCCTTCGCAAGGAGTGCTCCCTTCGCAACGAGGGCTGCCTTTGTAGGGAGTGCTGTCTTCCTAAGGGGTTTTGCCTTCGCCAGGAGTGCTGCCTTTGCAAGGAGTTCTGCCTTCGCAAGGAGAAATGCCTTCGCATAGAGTGCTGCCTTTGCACAGAGCGCTGCCTTTGCAGGGAGTGCTGCCTTTGCACAGAGTGCTGCCTCCGCCAGGAGTGCTGCCTTTGCATGGACTGTTGCCTTCGCAAGGAGTGCTGCCTTCGCAAGGAGTGCTGCCTTTGCAAGGATTGCTCCCTTCGCAACGAGGGCTGCCTTTGTAGGGAGTGCTGTCTTCCTAAGGGGTTTTGCCTTCGCCAGGAGTGCTGCCTTTGCAAGGAGTTCTGCCTTCGCAAGGAGTGCTGCCTTCGCAAGGAGTGCTGCCTTTGCACAGAGCGCTGCCTTTGCAGGGAGTGCTGCCTTTGCACAGAGTGCTGCCTCCGCCAGGAGTGCTGCCTTTGCATGGACTGTTGCCTTCGCAAGGAGTGCTGCCTTCGCAAGGAGTGCTGCCTTTGCAAGGATTGCTGCCTTCGCTAGGAGTGCTGCCTTCGCTAGGAGTGCTGCCTTCGCTAGGAGTGCTGCCTTCGCTAGGAGTGCTGCCTTTGCTAGGAGTGCTGCCTTCGCAGGGATTGCTGCCTACGCAGGGAGTGCTGCCTACACAAGGAGAGCTGCCATCACAAGGAGTGCTGCCTTCGCAAGGAGTGCTGCCTTCGCAAGGAGTGCTGCTTTCGCACGGAGTGCAGCCTTTGCACATAGTGCTGCCTTCACACGGAATGCTTCCTTTGACAGAGTGCTGCCTTCGCAAGGAGGGCTGCCTTCGCAGGGAGAGCTGCCTACGCAGGGAGTGCTGCCTTCGCAAGGAGTGCTGCCTTTGCAAGGAGTGCTGCCTTCGCAAGGAGTGCTGCCTTCGCAAGGAGTGCTGCCTTCGCAAGGAGCGCTGCCTTCGCAAGGAGTGCTAACTTCGCACGGAGTGCAGCCTTCGCACAGATAGCTAGCCTTCACACGGAGTGCAGCCTACGCACAGTGTGCTGCCTTCGCAATGAGGGCTGCCTTTGCAGCGAGTTCTGGCTTCGCAAGGGGTGGTGCCTTCGCAAGGAGTGCTGCCTCTGCAAGGAGTGCTGCCTTCGTAAGGAGATATGCCTTCGCAAGGAGTGCTTCCCTCGCTACGAGTGCTGCCCTTCTAAGGAGAGCTGCCTTCGCAAGGAGTGCTGCCATCACTAGGAGTGCTGCTTCGCAATGAGGGCTGCCTTCGCAGGGAGTGCTGCCTTTGCAGGGAGTGCTGCCTTTGCAAGGAGTGCTGCCTTCGCAAGGAGTGCAGCCTTCGCACGGAGTGCAGCCTTCGCACGTAGTGCTGCCTTCTCACGGAGTGCTGCCTTTGCACAGAGATCTGCATTCGCAGGGTGTAGTACCCTCGCAAGAAGTGCAGCCTTCGCAAGGTGTGCTGCCTTCGCTAGGAGTGCTGCCTTCAATAGGAGTGCTGCCTTCAAAAGGAGTGCTGCCTTTGCAAGGAGTACTGCCTTCGAAAGGAGTGCTGCCTTTGCAGGGAGTGCTGCCTTCACAAGGAGTGGTGCCTTCGCAAGGAGTAATGCCTTCGCAGGGAGTGCTGCATCTGCAAGGAGTGCTGCCTTTGCAAGGAGTGCTGTCTTCGCAAGGAGTGCTGTCTTCGCAAGGAGTGCTGTCTTTGCAAGGAGCGCTGCCATCGCAAGGAGTGCTTCCTTCGCTAGGAGTGCTGCCTTCGCAAGGAGGGCTGCCTTTGCAATGAGGGCTGCCTTCGCTAGGAGTGCTGCCTTCGCAAGGAGTGCTGCCTTCGCAAGGAGTGCTGCCTTCGCAAGGAGTGCTGCCTTCGCAAGGAGTGCTGCCTTCGCACGGAGTGCAGCCTTCGCACGGAGTGCTTCCTTTGACAGAGTGCTGCCTTCGCAAGGAGTGCTGCCTTCACAAGGAGTGCTGCCTTCGCAAGGAGTGCAGCCTTCGCAAGGTGTGCTGCCTTCGCAAGGAGTGCTGCCTTCCCAAAGAGTGCTGCCTTCCCAAGGAGTGCTGCCTTAGGACGGAGTGCTGCCTTCGCTAGGAGTGCTGCCTTCGTACGGAGTGCAGCCTTCGCAAGGAGGGCTCCCTTCGCAGGGAGTGCTGCCTTCGCAAGGGGTGATGCCTTCGCAAGTACTGCTGCCTTCGCAGGGAGTACTGCCTTTGCAACGAGTGCTGCCTTCCAATGAGTGCTGCCTTCGCAAGGAGTGCTGCCTTCGCACGGAGTGAGGCCTTCGCATGGAGTGCTGCTTTTGCTCAGAGTGCTGCCTTCGCAAGGAGTGCTGCCTTCGCAAGGAGTGCAGCCTTTGCAAGGAGTGCTGCCTTCGCAAGGAGTGCTGCCTTCGCAAGGAGTGCTGCCTTTGCACAGAGTGCTGCCTTTGCAGGGAGTGCTGCCTTTGCACAGAGTGCTGCCTCCGCAAGGAGTGCTGCCTTTCATGGACTGTTGCCTTCGAAAGGAGTGCTGCCTTTGCAAGGATTGCTGCCTTCGCAAGGAGTGCTGCCTTCGCTAGGAGTGCTGCCTTCGCTAGGAGTGCTGCCTTCGCAGGGAGTGTTGCCTACGCAGGGAGTGCTGCCTTCGCAAGGAGAGCTGCCTTCGCAAGGAGAGCAGCCTTCACAAGGAGTGCTGCCTTCGCAAGGAGTGCTGCCTTCGCAAGGGGTGCTGCTTTCGCACAGAGTGCAGCCTTCGCACATAGTGCAGCCTTCGCACATAGTGCTGCCTTCACACGGAGTGCTTCCTTTGACAGAGTGCTGCCTTCGCACGGAGGGCTGCCTTCGCACGGAGGGCTGCCTTCGCAGGGAGTGCTGCCTACGCGGGGAGTGCTGCCTTCGCAGGGAGTGCTGCCTTCGCAAGGAGTGCTGCCTTTGCAAGGAGTGCTGCCTTCGCAAGGAGTGCTGCCTTCGCAAGGAGTGCTGCTTTCGCAAGGAGTGCTGCCTTCGCAAGGAGTGCTGCCTTCGCACATAGTGCTGCCTTCACACGGAGTCCTGCCTTCGCAAGGAGGGCTGCCTTCGCAAAGAGTGCTGCCTTCGCAAGGAGTGCTGCCTATGCACAGAGTGCTGCCTTTGCAGGGAGTGCTGCCTTTGCACAGAGTGCTGCCTCCACAAGGAGTGCTGCCTTTGCATGGACTGTTGCCTTCGCAAGGAGTGCTGCCTTTGCAAGGAGTGCTGCCTTCGCAAGGAGTGCTGCATTCGCAAGGAGTGCTGCATTCGCAAGGAGTGCTGCTTTCGCACAGAGTGCAGCCTTCGCACATAGTGCTGCCTTCACACAGAGTGCTTCCTTTGACAGAGTGCTGCCTTCGCACGGAGGCCTGCCTTCGCAGGGAGTGCTGCCTATGCAGGGAGTGCTGCCTTTGCAAGGAGTGTTGCCTTCGCAAGGAGTGCTGCCTTCGCAAAGAGTGCTGCCTTCGCCAGGAGTGCTGCCTTCGCACGGAGTGCAGCCTTCGCACATAGTGCTGCCTTCGCACGGAGTACTGCCTTTGCACAGAGATCTGCATTCGCAGGGAGTGGTGACTTCGCATGAAGTGCTGCCTTCGCAAGGAATGCTGCCTTCGCTAGGAGTGCTGCCTTCGCAAGGAGTGCTGCCATCGCAAGGAGTGCTGCCTTCGCACGGAGTGCAGCCTTCGCACGTAGTGCTGCCTTCCCACGGAGTGCTGCCTTTGCACAGAGATCTGCATTCGCAGGGTGTGGTGCCTTCGCAAGAAGTGCTGCCTTCGCAAGGTGTGCTGCCTTCGCTAGGAGTCCTGCCTTCAAAAGGAGTGCTGCCTTCGCAAGGAGTACTGCCTTCGAAAGGAGTGCTGCCTTCGCAAGGAGTGCTGCCTTCGCTAGGAGTGTTGTCTTCGCAAGGAGGGCTGCCTTCGAGAGGAGGGCTGCCTTCACAGGGAGTGCTGCCTTCGCAAGGGGTAACGCATTCGCAAGTAGTGCTGCCTTCTCAGAGAGTACTGCCTTTGCAACAAGTGCTGCCTCCCAATGAGTGCTGCCTTCGCAGGGAGTGCTGCCTTCGCAAGGAGTGCTGCCTTCGCAAGGAGTGCTGCCTTCGCAAGGAGTGCTGCCTTCGCAATGAGGGCTGCCCTTAGAGGGAGTGCTGCCTTCGCAAGGGGTGGTGCCTTCGCAAGGAGTGCTGCCTTTGCAAGGAGTGCTGCCTTCGCAGGGAGTACTGCCTTTGCATGGAGTGCTGCATTCCAAGTAGTGCTGCCTGCAAAAGGAGCGCTGCCTTCACAAGGAGTGCTGCCTTCGCAAGGAGTGCTGCCCTCGCAAGGAGTGTTCCCTTCGCACGGAGTGCTGCCTTCGCACGGAGTGCTGCCTTCCCACGGAGTGCTGCCTTTGCACAGAGAGCTGCATTCGCAGGGTGTGGTGCCTTCGCATGAAGTGCTGCCTTCGCAAGGTGTGCAGCCTTCGCTAGGAGTGCTGCCTTCAAAAGGAGTGCTGCCTTCGCAAGGAGTACCGCCTTCGAAAGGAGTGCTGCCTTCACAAGGAGTGCTGCCTTCGCTAGGAGTGTTGTCTTCGCACTGAGGGCTGCCTTCGAGAGGAGGGCTGCCATCGCAGGGAGTGCTGCCTTCGCAAGGGGTAATGCATTTTCAAGTAGTGCTGCCTTCTCAGGGAGTACTGCCTTTGCAACGAGTGCTGCCTCCCAATGAGTGCTGCCTCCCAATGAGTTCTGCCTTCGCAAGGAGTGCTGCCTTCGCAAGGAGTGCTGCCTTCGCAAGGAGTGCTGCCTTCGCAAGGAGTGCAGCCTTCGCAATGAGAGCTGCCTTTGCAGGGAGTGCTGCCTTCGCAACGGCTGGTGCCTTTGCAAGGTGTGCTGCCTTTGCAAGGAGTGCTGCCTTCGCTAGGAGTGCTGCCCTTCTAAGGAGAGCTGGCTTCGCAAGGAGTGCTGCCATCGTTAGGAGTGCTGCTTTCGCAAGGAGGGCTGACTTTGCAGGGAGTGCTGCCTTTGCAGGGAGTGCTGCCTTCGCAAGGAGTGCTGCCTTCACAAGGAGTGCTGCCTTCGCAGGGAGTGCTGCATCCACAAGGAGTGCTGCCTTCGCAAGCAGTGCCGCCTTAGCAAAGAGTGCTGCCTTTGCAAGGAGCGCTGCCATCGCAAGGACTGTTGCCTTCGCTAGGAGTGCTGCCTTCGCAAGGAGTGCTGCCTTCACAAGGAGTCCTGCCTTCGCAGGGAGTGCTGCCTTCGCAAGGAGTGCTGCCTTCGCAAAAAGTGCTGCCTTCGCAAGGAGTGCTGCCTTCCCAAGGAGTGCTGCCTTCCCAAGGAGTGCTGCCTTCCCAAGGAGTGCTGCCTTCCCAAGGAGTGCTGCCTTCCCAAGGAGTACTGCCATCGCAAGGAGTGCTGCCTTTGCAAGGAGTGCTGCCTTCGCAAGGAGTGCTGCCTTCGCAAGGAGTGCTGTCTTCGCAAGGAGTGCTGCCTTTGCAAGGAGTGCTGCGTTCAGAATGAGTGGTGCCTCCGCAAGGGGTGCTGCCTTCGCAAGGAGTGCTGCCTTTGCAAGGAGTACTGCCTTCGCAAAGTGTGCTGCCTTCGCTAGGAGTGTTGCCCTCGCAAAGAGGGCTGCTTTCGCAAGGAGGGCTGCCTTCGCAGGGAGTGCTGCCTTCACTAGGAAGGCTGTCTTCGCAAGGAGGGCTGCCTTCGAGAGGAGGGCTGCCTTCGCAGGGAGTGCTGCCTTCGCAAGGGGTAATGACTTCGCAAGTAGTGCTGCCTTCTCAGGAAGTACTGCCTTTGCAACGAGTGCTGCCTTCCAATGAGTACTGACTTCGCAAGGTGTGCTGCTTTCGCAAGGAGGGCTGCCTTCGCAGGGAGTGCTGCCTTTGCAGGGAGTACTGCCTTCACAAGGAGTGGTGCATTCGCAAGGAGTGCTGCCTTCGCAGGGAGTGCTGCATCCGCAAGGATTGCTGCCTTCACAAGGTGTGCTGCCTTCGCAAGGAGTGCTGCCTTTGCAAGGAGGGCTACTATCGCAAGGAGTGCTGCCTTCGCTACGAGTGATGCCTTCGCAAGGAGGGCTGCCTTCGCAAACAGGGAGTACCGCCTTTGCAACGAGTGCTGCCTTCCAATGAGTGCTGCCTTTGCAAGGAGTGCTGCCTTCGCAAGGAGTGCTGCCTTCGCAAGGAGTGCTCCCTTCGCAACGAGGGCTGCCTTTGTAGGGAGTGCTGTCTTCCTAAGGGGTTTTGCCTTCGCCAGGAGTGCTGCCTTTGCAAGGAGTTCTGCCTTCGCAAGGAGAAATGCCTTCGCATAGAGTGCTGCCTTTGCACAGAGCGCTGCCTTTGCAGGGAGTGCTGCCTTTGCACAGAGTGCTGCCTCCGCCAGGAGTGCTGCCTTTGCATGGACTGTTGCCTTCGCAAGGTGTGCTGCCTTCGCAAGGAGTGCTGCCTTTGCAAGGATTGCTCCCTTCGCAACGAGGGCTGCCTTTGTAGGGAGTGCTGTCTTCCTAAGGGGTTTTGCCTTCGCCAGGAGTGCTGCCTTTGCAAGGAGTTCTGCCTTCGCAAGGAGTGCTGCCTTCGCAAGGAGTGCTGCCTTTGCACAGAGCGCTGCCTTTGCAGGGAGTGCTGCCTTTGCACAGAGTGCTGCCTCCGCCAGGAGTGCTGCCTTTGCATGGACTGTTGCCTTCGCAAGGAGTGCTGCCTTCGCAAGGAGTGCTGCCTTTGCAAGGATTGCTGCCTTCGCTAGGAGTGCTGCCTTCGCTAGGAGTGCTGCCTTCGCTAGGAGTGCTGCCTTCGCTAGGAGTGCTGCCTTTGCTAGGAGTGCTGCCTTCGCAGGGATTGCTGCCTACGCAGGGAGTGCTGCCTACACAAGGAGAGCTGCCATCACAAGGAGTGCTGCCTTCGCAAGGAGTGCTGCCTTCGCAAGGAGTGCTGCTTTCGCACGGAGTGCAGCCTTTGCACATAGTGCTGCCTTCACACGGAATGCTTCCTTTGACAGAGTGCTGCCTTCGCAAGGAGGGCTGCCTTCGCAGGGAGAGCTGCCTACGCAGGGAGTGCTGCCTTCGCAAGGAGTGCTGCCTTTGCAAGGAGTGCTGCCTTCGCAAGGAGTGCTGCCTTCGCAAGGAGTGCTGCCTTCGCAAGGAGCGCTGCCTTCGCAAGGAGTGCTAACTTCGCACGGAGTGCAGCCTTCGCACAGATAGCTAGCCTTCACACGGAGTGCAGCCTACGCACAGTGTGCTGCCTTCGCAATGAGGGCTGCCTTTGCAGCGAGTGCTGGCTTCGCAAGGGGTGGTGCCTTCGCAAGGAGTGCTGCCTCTGCAAGGAGTGCTGCCTTCGTAAGGAGATATGCCTTCGCAAGGAGTGCTTCCCTCGCTACGAGTGCTGCCCTTCTAAGGAGAGCTGCCTTCGCAAGGAGTGCTGCCATCACTAGGAGTGCTGCTTCGCAATGAGGGCTGCCTTCGCAGGGAGTGCTGCCTTTGCAGGGAGTGCTGCCTTTGCAAGGAGTGCTGCCTTCGCAAGGAGTGCAGCCTTCGCACGGAGTGCAGCCTTCGCACGTAGTGCTGCCTTCTCACGGAGTGCTGCCTTTGCACAGAGATCTGCATTCGCAGGGTGTAGTACCCTCGCAAGAAGTGCAGCCTTCGCAAGGTGTGCTGCCTTCGCTAGGAGTGCTGCCTTCAATAGGAGTGCTGCCTTCAAAAGGAGTGCTGCCTTTGCAAGGAGTACTGCCTTCGAAAGGAGTGCTGCCTTTGCAGGGAGTGCTGCCTTCACAAGGAGTGGTGCCTTCGCAAGGAGTAATGCCTTCGCAGGGAGTGCTGCATCTGCAAGGAGTGCTGCCTTTGCAAGGAGTGCTGTCTTCGCAAGGAGTGCTGTCTTCGCAAGGAGTGCTGTCTTTGCAAGGAGCGCTGCCATCGCAAGGAGTGCTTCCTTCGCTAGGAGTGCTGCCTTCGCAAGGAGGGCTGCCTTTGCAATGAGGGCTGCCTTCGCTAGGAGTGCTGCCTTCGCAAGGAGTGCTGCCTTCGCAAGGAGTGCTGCCTTCGCAAGGAGTGCTGCCTTCGCAAGGAGTGCTGCCTTCGCACGGAGTGCAGCCTTCGCACGGAGTGCTTCCTTTGACAGAGTGCTGCCTTCGCAAGGAGTGCTGCCTTCACAAGGAGTGCTGCCTTCGCAAGGAGTGCAGCCTTCGCAAGGTGTGCTGCCTTCGCAAGGAGTGCTGCCTTCCCAAAGAGTGCTGCCTTCCCAAGGAGTGCTGCCTTAGGACGGAGTGCTGCCTTCGCTAGGAGTGCTGCCTTCGTACGGAGTGCAGCCTTCGCAAGGAGGGCTCCCTTCGCAGGGAGTGCTGCCTTCGCAAGGGGTGATGCCTTCGCAAGTACTGCTGCCTTCGCAGGGAGTACTGCCTTTGCAACGAGTGCTGCCTTCCAATGAGTGCTGCCTTCGCAAGGAGTGCTGCCTTCGCACGGAGTGAGGCCTTCGCATGGAGTGCTGCTTTTGCTCAGAGTGCTGCCTTCGCAAGGAGTGCTGCCTTCGCAAGGAGTGCAGCCTTTGCAAGGAGTGCTGCCTTCGCAAGGAGTGCTGCCTTCGCAAGGAGTGCTGCCTTTGCACAGAGTGCTGCCTTTGCAGGGAGTGCTGCCTTTGCACAGAGTGCTGCCTCCGCAAGGAGTGCTGCCTTTCATGGACTGTTGCCTTCGAAAGGAGTGCTGCCTTTGCAAGGATTGCTGCCTTCGCAAGGAGTGCTGCCTTCGCTAGGAGTGCTGCCTTCGCTAGGAGTGCTGCCTTCGCAGGGAGTGTTGCCTACGCAGGGAGTGCTGCCTTCGCAAGGAGAGCTGCCTTCGCAAGGAGAGCAGCCTTCACAAGGAGTGCTGCCTTCGCAAGGAGTGCTGCCTTCGCAAGGGGTGCTGCTTTCGCACAGAGTGCAGCCTTCGCACATAGTGCAGCCTTCGCACATAGTGCTGCCTTCACACGGAGTGCTTCCTTTGACAGAGTGCTGCCTTCGCACGGAGGGCTGCCTTCGCACGGAGGGCTGCCTTCGCAGGGAGTGCTGCCTACGCGGGGAGTGCTGCCTTCGCAGGGAGTGCTGCCTTCGCAAGGAGTGCTGCCTTTGCAAGGAGTGCTGCCTTCGCAAGGAGTGCTGCCTTCGCAAGGAGTGCTGCTTTCGCAAGGAGTGCTGCCTTCGCAAGGAGTGCTGCCTTCGCACATAGTGCTGCCTTCACACGGAGTCCTGCCTTCGCAAGGAGGGCTGCCTTCGCAAAGAGTGCTGCCTTCGCAAGGAGTGCTGCCTATGCACAGAGTGCTGCCTTTGCAGGGAGTGCTGCCTTTGCACAGAGTGCTGCCTCCACAAGGAGTGCTGCCTTTGCATGGACTGTTGCCTTCGCAAGGAGTGCTGCCTTTGCAAGGAGTGCTGCCTTCGCAAGGAGTGCTGCATTCGCAAGGAGTGCTGCATTCGCAAGGAGTGCTGCTTTCGCACAGAGTGCAGCCTTCGCACATAGTGCTGCCTTCACACAGAGTGCTTCCTTTGACAGAGTGCTGCCTTCGCACGGAGGCCTGCCTTCGCAGGGAGTGCTGCCTATGCAGGGAGTGCTGCCTTTGCAAGGAGTGTTGCCTTCGCAAGGAGTGCTGCCTTCGCAAAGAGTGCTGCCTTCGCCAGGAGTGCTGCCTTCGCACGGAGTGCAGCCTTCGCACATAGTGCTGCCTTCGCACGGAGTGCTGCCTTTGCACAGAGATCTGCATTCGCAGGGAGTGGTGACTTCGCATGAAGTGCTGCCTTCGCAAGGAATGCTGCCTTCGCTAGGAGTGCTGCCTTCGCAAGGAGTGCTGCCATCGCAAGGAGTGCTGCCTTCGCACGGAGTGCAGCCTTCGCACGTAGTGCTGCCTTCCCACGGAGTGCTGCCTTTGCACAGAGATCTGCATTCGCAGGGTGTGGTGCCTTCGCAAGAAGTGCTGCCTTCGCAAGGTGTGCTGCCTTCGCTAGGAGTCCTGCCTTCAAAAGGAGTGCTGCCTTCGCAAGGAGTACTGCCTTCGAAAGGAGTGCTGCCTTCGCAAGGAGTGCTGCCTTCGCTAGGAGTGTTGTCTTCGCAAGGAGGGCTGCCTTCGAGAGGAGGGCTGCCTTCACAGGGAGTGCTGCCTTCGCAAGGGGTAACGCATTCGCAAGTAGTGCTGCCTTCTCAGAGAGTACTGCCTTTGCAACAAGTGCTGCCTCCCAATGAGTGCTGCCTTCGCAGGGAGTGCTGCCTTCGCAAGGAGTGCTGCCTTCGCAAGGAGTGCTGCCTTCGCAAGGAGTGCTGCCTTCGCAATGAGGGCTGCCCTTAGAGGGAGTGCTGCCTTCGCAAGGGGTGGTGCCTTCGCAAGGAGTGCTGCCTTTGCAAGGAGTGCTGCCTTCGCAAGGAGTGCTGCCTTCGCTAGGAGTGCTGCCCTTCTAAGGAGTGCTGGCTTCCCAAGGAGTGCTGCCATCGCTAGGAGTGCTGCTTTCGCAAGGAGGGCAGACTTCGCAAGAAGTGCTGCCTTTGCAGGGAGTGCTGCCTTCGCAAGGAGTGGTGCCTTCGCAAGGAGTGCTGCCTTCGCAGGGAGTGCTGCATCCGCAAGGAGTGCTGCCTTCGCAAGGAGTGCTGCCTTCGCAAGGAGTGCTGCCTTTGCAAGGAGCGCTGCCATCGCAAGGAGTGCTGCCTTCGCTAGGAGTGCTGCCTTCGCAAGGAGGGCTGCCTTCGCAAAGAGGGCTGCCTTCGCAGGGAGTGCTGCCTTCGCAAGGGGTAATGCCTTCGCAAGAAGTTCTGCTTTCGCAGGGAGTACTGCCTTTGCAAGGAGTGCTGCCTTCCAAGAAGTGCTGCCTTTGCAAGAAGTGCTCCCTTCGCAAAGAGTGCTGCCTTCGCAAGGAGTGCTGCCTTCACAATGAGGGCTGCCTTCGCTAGGAGTGCTGCCTTCGCAAGGAGTGCTGCCTTTGCAAGGAGTACTCCTTCGAAAGGAGTGCTGCCTTCGCAAGGAGTGCTGCCTTTGCAAGGAGTGCTGCCTTCGGAAGGAGTGCTGCATTCGCAAGGAGTGCTGCTTTCGCACGGAGTGCAGCCTTCGCACATAATGCTGCCTTCACACGGAGTGCTTCCTTTTACAGAGTGCTGCCTTCGCACGGAGGCCTGCCTTCGCAGGGAGTGCTGCCTACGCAGGGAGTGCTGCCTTCACAAGGAGTGTTGCCTTCGCAAGGAGTGTTGCCTTCGCAAGGAGTGCTGCCTTCGCAAGGAGTGCTGCCTTCGCACGGAGTGCAGCCTTCGCACGTAGTGCTGCCTTCGCACGGAGTGCTGCCTTTGCACAGAGATCTGCATTCGCAGGGAGTGGTGCCTTCGCATGAAGTGCTGCCTTCGCAAGGAGTGCTGTCTTCGCAAGGAGTGCTGTCTTCGCAAGGAGTGCTGCCATCGCAAGGAGTGCTGCCTTCGCACGGAGTGCAGCCTTCGCACGTAGTGCTGCCTTCCCACGGAGTGCTGCCTTTGCAAAGAGATCTGCATTCGCAAGGTGTGCTGCCTTCGCTAGGAGTCCTGCCTTCAAAAGGAGTGCTGCCTTCGCAAGGAGTACTGCCTTCGAAAGGACTGCTGCCTTCGCAAGGAGTGCTGCCTTCGCTAGGAGTGTTGTCTTCGCAAGGAGGGCTGCCTTCGAGAGGAGGGCTGCCTTCACAGGGAGTGCTGCCTTCGCAAGGGGTATCGCTTTCGCAAGTAGTGCTGCCTTCTCAGAGAGTACTGCCTTTGCAACGAGTGCTGCCTCCCAATGAGTGCTGCCTTCGCAAGGAATCCTGCCTTCGCAAGGAGTGCTGCCTTCGCAAGGAGTGCTGCCTTCGCAATGAGGGCTGCCCTTAGAGGGAGTGCTGCCTTTGCAAGGATTGGTGCCTTTGCAAGGAGTGCTGCCTTTGCAAGGAGTGCTGCCTTCGCAAGGAGTGCTGCGTTCGCTAGGAGTGCTGCCCTTCTAAGGAGTGCTGGCTTCGCAAGGAGTGCTGCCATCGCTAGTAGTGCTGCCTTTGCAAGGAGCGCTGCCATCGCAAGGAGTGCTGCCTTCGCTAGGAGTGCTGCCTTCGCAAGGAGGGCCGCCTTCACAAAGAGGGCTGCCTTCGCAGGGAGTGCTGCCTTCGCAAGGGGTAATGCCTTCGCAAGTAGTTCTGCTTTCGCAGGGAGTACTGCCTTTGCAAGGAGTGCTGCCTTCCAAGGAGTGCTGCCTTCGCAAGAAGTGCTCCCTTCGCAAACAGTGCTGCCTTCGCAAAGAGTGCTGCCTTCGCAAGGAGTGCTGCCTTCACAATGAAGGCTGCCTTCGCTAGGAGTGCTGCCTTCGCAAGGAGTGCTGCCTTCGCAAGGAGTGCTGCCTTCGCAAGGAGTGCTGCCTTCGCAAGGAGTGCTGCCTTCCCAAGGAGTGCTGCCTTGGGACAGAGTGCTGCCTTCGCTAGGAGTGTTGCCTTCGTACAGAGTGCAGCCTTCGCAAGGAGTGCTGCCTTCGCAAGGTGTGCTGCCTTTGCAAGGAGTACTGCCTTCGCAAGGAGTGCTGCCTTCACAAGGAGTGCTGCCTTCGCTAGCAGTGTTGCCTTCGCAAGGAGTGCTGCGTTCAGAAGGAGTGGTGCCTCCGCAAGGAGTGCTGCCTTCGCAAGGAGTGCTGCCTTCGCAAGGAGTACTGCCTTCGCAAGGAGTGCTGCCTTCGCAAGGAGTGCTGCCTTCGCTAGGAGTGCTGCCTTCGCTAGGTGTGCTGCCCTCGCAAGGAGGGCTGCCTTCGAGAGGAGGGCTGCCTTCGCAGGGAGTGCTTCCTTCGCAAGGGGTAATGCCTTCGCAAGTAGTGCTGCCTTCTCAGGGAGCACTGCCTTTGCAACGAGTGCTGCCTTCCAATGAGTGCTGCCTTCACAAGGAGTGCAGCCTTCGCAAGGAGTGCTGCCTTTGCAAGGAGTGCTGCCTTCGCAAGGAGTGCTGCCTTCGCTAGGAGTGCTGCCCTTCTAAGGAGTGCTGGCTTCCCAAGGAGTGCTGCCATCGCTAGGAGTGCTGCTTTCGCAAGGAGGGCAGACTTCGCAAGAAGTGCTGCCTTTGCAGGGAGTGCTGCCTTCGCAAGGAGTGGTGCCTTCGCAAGGAGTGCTGCCTTCGCAGGGAGTGCTGCATCCGCAAGGAGTGCTGCCTTCGCAAGGAGTGCTGCCTTCGCAAGGAGTGCTGCCTTTGCAAGGAGCGCTGCCATCGCAAGGAGTGCTGCCTTCGCTAGGAGTGCTGCCTTCGCAAGGAGGGCTGCCTTCGCAAAGAGGGCTGCCTTCGCAGGGAGTGCTGCCTTCGCAAGGGGTAATGCCTTCGCAAGAAGTTCTGCTTTCGCAGGGAGTACTGCCTTTGCAAGGAGTGCTGCCTTCCAAGAAGTGCTGCCTTTGCAAGAAGTGCTCCCTTCGCAAAGAGTGCTGCCTTCGCAAGGAGTGCTGCCTTCACAATGAGGGCTGCCTTCGCTAGGAGTGCTGCCTTCGCAAGGAGTGCTGCCTTTGCAAGGAGTACTCCTTCGAAAGGAGTGCTGCCTTCGCAAGGAGTGCTGCCTTTGCAAGGAGTGCTGCCTTCGGAAGGAGTGCTGCATTCGCAAGGAGTGCTGCTTTCGCACGGAGTGCAGCCTTCGCACATAATGCTGCCTTCACACGGAGTGCTTCCTTTGACAGAGTGCTGCCTTCGCACGGAGGCCTGCCTTCGCAGGGAGTGCTGCCTACGCAGGGAGTGCTGCCTTCACAAGGAGTGTTGCCTTCGCAAGGAGTGTTGCCTTCGCAAGGAGTGCTGCCTTCGCAAGGAGTGCTGCCTTCGCACGGAGTGCAGCCTTCGCACGTAGTGCTGCCTTCGCACGGAGTGCTGCCTTTGCACAGAGATCTGCATTCGCAGGGAGTGGTGCCTTCGCATGAAGTGCTGCCTTCGCAAGGAGTGCTGTCTTCGCAAGGAGTGCTGTCTTCGCAAGGAGTGCTGCCATCGCAAGGAGTGCTGCCTTCGCACGGAGTGCAGCCTTCGCACGTAGTGCTGCCTTCCCACGGAGTGCTGCCTTTGCAAAGAGATCTGCATTCGCAAGGTGTGCTGCCTTCGCTAGGAGTCCTGCCTTCAAAAGGAGTGCTGCCTTCGCAAGGAGTACTGCCTTCGAAAGGACTGCTGCCTTCGCAAGGAGTGCTGCCTTCGCTAGGAGTGTTGTCTTCGCAAGGAGGGCTGCCTTCGAGAGGAGGGCTGCCTTCACAGGGAGTGCTGCCTTCGCAAGGGGTATCGCTTTCGCAAGTAGTGCTGCCTTCTCAGAGAGTACTGCCTTTGCAACGAGTGCTGCCTCCCAATGAGTGCTGCCTTCGCAAGGAATCCTGCCTTCGCAAGGAGTGCTGCCTTCGCAAGGAGTGCTGCCTTCGCAATGAGGGCTGCCCTTAGAGGGAGTGCTGCCTTTGCAAGGATTGGTGCCTTTGCAAGGAGTGCTGCCTTTGCAAGGAGTGCTGCCTTCGCAAGGAGTGCTGCGTTCGCTAGGAGTGCTGCCCTTCTAAGGAGTGCTGGCTTCGCAAGGAGTGCTGCCATCGCTAGTAGTGCTGCCTTTGCAAGGAGCGCTGCCATCGCAAGGAGTGCTGCCTTCGCTAGGAGTGCTGCCTTCGCAAGGAGGGCCGCCTTCACAAAGAGGGCTGCCTTCGCAGGGAGTGCTGCCTTCGCAAGGGGTAATGCCTTCGCAAGTAGTTCTGCTTTCGCAGGGAGTACTGCCTTTGCAAGGAGTGCTGCCTTCCAAGGAGTGCTGCCTTCGCAAGAAGTGCTCCCTTCGCAAACAGTGCTGCCTTCGCAAAGAGTGCTGCCTTCGCAAGGAGTGCTGCCTTCACAATGAAGGCTGCCTTCGCTAGGAGTGCTGCCTTCGCAAGGAGTGCTGCCTTCGCAAGGAGTGCTGCCTTCGCAAGGAGTGCTGCCTTCGCAAGGAGTGCTGCCTTCCCAAGGAGTGCTGCCTTGGGACAGAGTGCTGCCTTCGCTAGGAGTGTTGCCTTCGTACAGAGTGCAGCCTTCGCAAGGAGTGCTGCCTTCGCAAGGTGTGCTGCCTTTGCAAGGAGTACTGCCTTCGCAAGGAGTGCTGCCTTCACAAGGAGTGCTGCCTTCGCTAGCAGTGTTGCCTTCGCAAGGAGTGCTGCGTTCAGAAGGAGTGGTGCCTCCGCAAGGAGTGCTGCCTTCGCAAGGAGTGCTGCCTTCGCAAGGAGTACTGCCTTCGCAAGGAGTGCTGCCTTCGCAAGGAGTGCTGCCTTCGCTAGGAGTGCTGCCTTCGCTAGGTGTGCTGCCCTCGCAAGGAGGGCTGCCTTCGAGAGGAGGGCTGCCTTCGCAGGGAGTGCTTCCTTCGCAAGGGGTAATGCCTTCGCAAGTAGTGCTGCCTTCTCAGGGAGCACTGCCTTTGCAACGAGTGCTGCCTTCCAATGAGTGCTGCCTTCACAAGGAGTGCAGCCTTCGCAAGGAGTGCTGCCTTCGCAAGGAGTGCTGCCTTCGCAAGGAGTGCTGCCTTCCCAAGGAGTGCTGCCTTCGCAAGGAGTGCTGCCTTCGCAAGGAGTGCTGCCTTCGCAAGGAGTGCTGCCTTCGCAATGAGGGCTGCCTTTGCAGGGAGTGCTGCCTTTACAAGGGGTTGTGCGTTCGCAAGGAGTGCTGCTTTCGCAAAGAGTGCTGCCTTCGCAAGGAGTGCTGCCTTTGCAAGGAGTGCTGCCTTCGCAATGAGGGCTGCCTTTGCTGGGAGTGCTGCCTTCGCAATGGGTGGTGCCTTCCCAAGGAGTGCTGCCTTTGCAAGGAGTGCTGCCTTCGCAAGGAGATATGCCTTCGCAAGGAGTGCTGCCTTCGCTAGGAGTGCTGCCTTTCTAAGGAGAGCTGCCTTCGCAAGGAGTGCTGCCTTCGCTAGGAGTGCTGCTTTCGCAAGGAGGGCTGCCTTCGCAGTGAGTGCTGCCTTTGCAGGGAGTGCTGCCTTTGCAGGGAGTGCTGCCTTCGCAAGGAGTGGTGCCTTCGCAAGGAGTGCTGCCTTCGCAGGGAGTGCTGCATCCGCAAGGAGTCCTGCCTTCGTAAGGTGTGCTGCCTTCGCAAGGAGTGCTGCTTTTGCAAGGAGCGCTGCCATCTCAAGGAGTGCTGCCTTCGCTAGGAGTGCTGCCTTCGCAAGGAGGGCTGGCTTCGCAAAGAGGGAGTACTGCCTTTGCAACGAGTGCTGCCTTCCAATGAGTGCTGCCTTTGCAAGGAGTGCTTCCTTCGCAAGGAGTGCTGCCTTCGCAAGGAGTGCTGCCTTCGCTAGGAGTGCTGCCCTCGCAAGGAGGGCTGCATTCGAGAGGAGGGCTGCCTTCGCAGGGAGTGCTGCCTTCGCAAGGGGTAATGCCTTCGCAAGTAGTGCTGCCTTCTCAGGGAGCACTGCCTTTGCAATGAGTGCTGCCTTCCAATGAGTGCTGCCTTCGCAAGGACTGCTGCCTTCGCAAGGAGTGCTGCCTTCGCAAGGAGTGCTGCCTTCGCAAGGAGTGATGCCTTCGCAATGAGGGCTGCCTTTGCAGGGAGTGCTGCCTTCGCAAGGGGTGGTGCCTTCGCAAGGAGTGCTGCCTTCGCAAGGAGTGCTGCCTTCGCAAGGAGGGCTGCCTTCGCAAGGAGTGCTGCCTTCGCAATGAGGGCTGCCATTGCTGGGAGTGCTGCCTTCGCAATGGGTGGTGCCTTCCCAAGGAGTGCTGCTTTGCAAGGAGTGCTGCCTTCGCAAGGAGATATGCCTTCGCAAGGAGTGCTGCCTTCGCTAGGAGTGCTGCCCTTCTAAGGAGAGCTGCCTTCGCAAGGAGTGCTGCCTTCGCTAGGAGTGCTGCTTTCGCAAGGAGGGCTGCCTTCGCAGTGAGTGCTGCCTTAGCAGGGAGTGCTGCCTTTGCAGGGAGTGCTGCCTTCGCAAGAAGTGGTGCCTTCGCAAGGAGTACTGCTTTCGCAGGGAGTGCTGCATCCGCAAGGAGTGCTGCCTTCGTAAGGTGTGCTGCCTTCGCAAGGAGTGCTGCTTTTGCAAGGAGCGCTGCCATCTCAAGGAGTGCTGCCTTCGCTAGGAGTGCTGCCTTCGCAAGGAGGGCTGGCTTCGCAAAGAGGGAGTACTGCCTTTGCAACGATTGCTGCCTTCCAATGAGTGCTGCCTTTTCAAGGAGTGCTTCCTTCGCAAGGAGTGCTGCCTTCGCAAGGAGTGCTGCCTTCGCTAGGAGTGTTTTCTTTGCAAGGAGGGCTGCATTCGAGAGGAGGGCTACCTTCGCAGGGAGTGCTGCCTTTGCAAGGGGTAATGCATTCGCAAGTGGTGCAGCCTTCTCATGGAGTACTACCTTTGCAACGAGTGCTGCCTCCCAATGAGTGCTGCCTTCGCAAGGAGTGCTGCCTTCGCAAGGAGTGCTGCATTCGCAATGAGTGCTGCCTTCGCAATGAGGGCTGCCTTTGCAGGGAGTGCTGCCTTCGCAAGGGGTGGTGCCTTCACAAGGAGTGCTGCCTTTGCAAGGAGTGCTGCCTTCGCAAGAAGAGCTGCCTTCGCTAGCAGTGCTGCCCTTCTAAGGAGAGCTGGCCTCGCAAGGAGTGCTGATATCGCTAGGAGTCCTGCTTTCGCAAGGAGGGCTGACTTCGCAGGGAGTGCTGCCTTTGCAAGGAGTGCTGCCTTCGCAAGGAGTGGTGCCTTCGCAAGGAGTGCTGCCTTCGCAGGGAGTGCTGCATCCGCAAGGAGTGCTGCCTTCGCAAGGTGTGCTGCCTTCAGAAGAAGTGCTGCCTTTGCAAGGAACGCTGCCAGCACAAGGAGTGCTGCCTTTGCAAGGAGTGCTGCCTTCGCAAGGAGTGCTGCCTTCGCAAGGAGCGCTGCATTCGCAAGGAGTCCTGCTTTCGCAAGGAGGGCTGCCTTCGCAGGGAGTGCTGCCTTCGCAAGGGGTAATGCCTTCGCAAGTAGTTCTGCTTTCGCAGGGAGTACTGCCTTTGCAAGGAGTGCTGCCTTCCAAGGAGTGCTGCCTTTGCAAGGAGTGCTCCCTTCGCAAAGAGTGCTGCCTTCGCAAGGAGTGCTGCCTTCGCAAGGAGTGCTGCCTTTGGAAGGAGTGCTGCCTTCACAAGGAGTACTGCCTTCCCAAGGAGTGCTGCCTTGGGACAGAGTGCTGCCTTCCCTAGGAGTGTTGCCTTCGTACAGAGTGCAGCCTTCGCAAGGAGTGCTGCCTTCGCAAGGTGTGCTGCCTTTGCAAGGGGTAATGCCTTCGGAGGGAGTGCTTCCTTCGCAAGCGGTGGTGCCTTCGCAAGGAGTGTTGCCTTCGCAAGGAGTGCTGCCTTTGCAAGGAGTGCTTCCTTCGCAAGGAGTGCTGCCTTCGCAAGGAGTGCTGCCTTCCCAAGGAGTGCTGCCTTCGCTAGGAGTGCTGCCCTCACAAGGAGGGCTGCCTTCGCAAGGAGGGCTGCCTTCGCGGGGAGTGCTGCCTTCGCAAGGGGTAATGCCTTCGCAGGGAGTGATGCCTTCGCAAGGGGTGGTGCCTTCGCAAGGAGTGTTGCCTTCACAAGGAGTGCTGCATTCACAAGGAGTGCTGCCTCCGCAAGGAGTGCTGCTTTCGCAAGGAGTACTGCCTTCGCAAGGAGTACTGCCTTCGCAAGGAGTGCTGCCTTCACAAGGAGTGCTGCCTTCGCTAGGAGTGCTGTCTTCGCAAGGAGGGCTGCCTTCGAGAGGAGGGCTGCCTTCGCAGGGAGTGCTGCCTTTGCAAGGGGTAATGCCTTCGCAAGTAGTGCTGCCTTCTCAGGGAGTACTGCCTTTGAACGAGTGCTGCCTTCCAATGAGTGCTGCCTTCGCAAGGAGTGCTGCCTTCGCAAGGAGATATGCCTTCGCAAGGAGTGCTGCCTTCGCTAGCTGCCCTTCTAAGGAGAGATGCCTTCGCAAGGAGTGCTGCCTTCGCTAAGAGTGCTGCTTTCGCAAGGAGGACTGCCTTCGCAGGGAGTGCTGCCTTTGCAGGGAGTGCTGCCTTCGCAAGGAGTGGTGCCTTCACAAGAAGTGCTGCCTTCGCAGGGAGTGCTGCATCCGCAAGGAGTGCTGCCTTCGCAAGGTGTGCTGCCTTCGCAAGGAGTGCTGCCTTTGCAAGGAGCGCTGCCATCGCAATGAGTGCTGCCTTCGCAAGGAGTGCTGCCTTCGCAAGGAGTGCTGCATTCGCAAGGAGTGCTGCCTTCGCATGGAGTGCAGCCTTCGCACGTAGTGCTGCCTTCGCACGGAGTGCTGCCTTTGCACAGAGATCTGCATTCGCAGGGAGTGGTGCCTTCGCAAGAAGTGCTGCCTTCGCAAGGAGTGCTGCCTTCGCTAGGAGTGCTGCCTTCGCAAGGAGTGCTGCCTTCGCAAGGAGTGCAGCCTTCGCACGGAGTGCAGCCTTTGCACGTAGTGCTGCCTTCCCACGGAGTGCTGCCTTTGCACAGAGACATGCATTCGCAGGGTGTGGTGCCTTCGCAAGAAGTGCTGCCTTCGCATGGTGTGCTGCCATCGCTAGGAGTGCTGCCTTCAAAAGGAGTGCTGCCTTCGCAAGGAGTACTGCCTTCGAAAGGAGTGCTGCCTTCGCTAGGAGTGCTGCCTTCGCTAGGAGTGTTGTCTTTGCAAGGAGGGCTGCCTTCGAGAGGAGGGCTACCTTCGCAGGGAGTGCTGCCTTTGCAAGGGGTAATGCATTCGCAAGTGGTGCAGCCTTCCCATGGAGTACTACCTTTGCAACGAGTGCTGCCTCCCAATGAGTGCTGCCTTCGCAAGGAGTGCTGCCTTCGCAAGGAGTGCTGCATTCGCAATGAGTGCTCCCTTCGCAATGAGGGCTGCCTTTGCAGGGAGTGCTGCCTTCGCAAGGGGTGGTGCCTTCACAAGGAGTGCTGCCTTTGCAAGGAGTGCTGCCTTCGCAAGAAGAGCTGCCTTCGCTAGCAGTTCTTCCCTTCTAAAGAGAGCTGGCTTCGCAAGGAGTGCTGATATCGCTAGGAGTCCTGCTTTCGCAAGGAGGGCTGACTTCGCAGGGAGTGCTGCCTTTGCAAGGAGTGCTGCCTTCGCAAGGAGTGGTGCCTTCGAGAGGAGGGCTGCCTTCGCAGGGAGTGCTGCCTTCGCAAGGGGTAATGCCTTCGCAAGTAGTGCTGCCTTCTCAGGGAGTACTGCCTTTGAACGAGTGCTGCCTTCCAATGAGTGCTGCCTTCGCAAGGAGTGCTGCCTTCGCAAGGAGATATGCCTTCGCAAGGAGTGCTGCCTTCGCTAGCTGCCCTTCTAAGGAGAGATGCCTTCGCAAGGAGTGCTGCCTTCGCTAAGAGTGCTGCTTTCGCAAGGAGGACTGCCTTCGCAGGGAGTGCTGCCTTTGCAGGGAGTGCTGCCTTCGCAAGGAGTGGTGCCTTCACAAGAAGTGCTGCCTTCGCAGGGAGTGCTGCATCCGCAAGGAGTGCTGCCTTCGCAAGGTGTGCTGCCTTCGCAAGGAGTGCTGCCTTTGCAAGGAGCGCTGCCATCGCAATGAGTGCTGCCTTCGCAAGGAGTGCTGCCTTCGCAAGGAGTGCTGCATTCGCAAGGAGTGCTGCCTTCGTATGTAGTGCAGCCTTCGCACGTAGTGCTGCCTTCGCACGGAGTGCTGCCTTTGCACAGAGATCTGCATTCGCAGGGAGTGGTGCCTTCGCAAGAAGTGCTGCCTTCGCAAGGAGTGCTGCCTTCGCTAGGAGTGCTGCCTTCGCAAGGAGTACTGCCTTCGCAAGGAGTGCAGCCTTCGCACGGAGTGCAGCCTTCGCACGTAGTGCTGCCTTCCCACGGAGTGCTGCCTTTGCACAGAGACATGCATTCGCAGGGTGTGGTGCCTTCGCAAGAAGTGCTGCCTTCGCATGGTGTGCTGCCATCGCTAGGAGTGCTGCCTTCAAAAGGAGTGCTGCCTTCGCAAGGAGTACTGCCTTCGAAAGGAGTGCTGCCTTCGCTAGGAGTGCTGCCTTCGCTAGGAGTGTTGTCTTTGCAAGGAGGGCTGCCTTCAAGAGGAGGGCTACCTTCGCAGGGAGTGCTGCCTTTGCAAGGGGTAATGCATTCGGAAGTGGTGCAGCCTTCTCATGGAGTACTACCTTTGCAACGAGTGCTGCCTCCCAATGAGTGCTGCCTTCGCAAGGAGTGCTGCCTTCGCAAGGAGTGCTGCATTCGCAATGAGTGCTCCCTTCGCAATGAGGGCTGCCTTTGCAGGGAGTGCTGCCTTCGCAAGGGGTGGTGCCTTCACAAGGAGTGCTGCCTTTGCAAGGAGTGCTGCCTTCGCAAGAAGAGCTGCCTTCGCTAGCAGTTCTGCCCTTCTAAGGAGAGCTGGCTTCGCAAGGAGTGCTGATATCGCTAGGAGTCCTGCTTTCGCAAGGAGGGCTGACTTCGCAGGGAGTGCTGCCTTTGCAAGGAGTGCTGCCTTCGCAAGGAGTGGTGCCTTCGCAAGGAGTGCTGCCTTCGCAGGGAGTGCTGCATCCGCAAGGAGTGCTGCCTTCGCAAGGTGTGCTGCCTTCAGAAGAAGTGCTGCCTTTGCAAGGAACGCTGCCATCACAAGGAGTGCTGCCTTTGCAAGGAGTGCTGCCTTCGCAAGGAGTGCTGCCTTCGCAAGGAGCGCTGCATTCACAAGGAGTCCTGCTTTCGCAAGGAGGGCTGCCTTCGCAGGGAGTGCTGCCTTCGCAAGGGGTAATGCCTTCGCAAGTAGTTCTGCTTTCGCAGGGAGTACTGCCTTTGCAAGGAGTGCTGCCTTCCAAGGAGTGCTGCCTTCGCAAGGAGTGCTCCCTTCGCAAAGAGAGCTGCCTTCGCAAGGAGTGCTGCCTTCGCAAGGAGTGCTGCCTTTGCAAGGAGTGCTGCCTTCGCAAGGAGTACTGCCTTCCCAAGGAGTGCTGCCTTGGGACAGAGTGCTGCCTTCCCTAGGAGTGTTGCCTTCGTACAGAGTGCAGCCTTCGCAAGGAGTGCTGCCTTCGCAAGGTGTGCTGCCTTTGCAAGGGGTAATGCCTTCGGAGGGAGTGCTGCCTTCGCAAGGGGTGGTGCCTTCGCAAGGAGTGTTGCCTTCGCAAGGAGTGCTGCCTTTGCAAGGAGTGCTTCCTTCGCAAGGAGTGCTGCCTTCGCAAGGAGTGCTGCCTTCGCAAGGAGTGCTGCCTTCGCTAGGAGTGCTGCCCTCACAAGGAGGGCTGCTTTCGCAAGGAGGGCTACCTTCGCAGGGAGTGCTGCCTTCGCAAGGGGTAATGCCTTCGCAGGGAGTGCTGCCTTCGCAAGGGGTGGTGCCTTCGCAAGGAGTGTTGCCTTCACAAGGAGTGCTGCATTCACAAGGAGTGCTGCCTCCGCAAGGAGTGCTGCTTTCGCAAGGAGTACTGCCTTCGCAAGGAGTACTGCCTTCGCAAGGAGTGCTGCCTTCACAAGGAGTGCTGCCTTCGCTAGGAGTGCTGTCTTCGCAAGGAGGGCTGCCTTCGAGAGGAGGGCTGCCTTCGCAGGGAGTGCTGCCTTCGCAAGGGGTAATGCCTTCGCAAGTAGTGCTGCCTTCTCAGGGAGTACTGCCTTTGAACGAGTGCTGCCTTCCAATGAGTGCTGCCTTCGCAAGGAGTACTGCCTTCGCAAGGAGTACTGCCTTCGCAAGGAGTGCTGCCTTCGCAAGGAGTGCTGCTTTCGCAAGGAGTGCTGCCTTCGCAAGGAGTGCTGCCTTTGCAATGAGGGCTGCCTTTGCAGGGAGTGCGGCCTTCGCAAGGGGTGGTGCCTTCACAAGTGTGCTGCCTTCGCAAGGAGTGCTGCCTTCGCAAGGAGTGCTGCCTTCGCAATGAGGGCTGCCTTTGCTGTGAGTGCTGCCTTCGCAAGGGGTGGTGCCTTCGCAAGGAGTGCTGCCTTTGCAAGGAGTGCTGCCTTCGCAAGGAGATATGCCTTCGCAAGGAGTGCTGCCTTCGCTAGCTGCCCTTCTAAGGAGAGATGCCTTCGCAAGGAGTGCTGCCTTCGCTAAGAGTGCTGCTTTCGCAAGGAGGACTGCCTTCGCAGGGAGTGCTGCCTTTGCAGGGAGTGCTGCCTTCGCAAGGAGTGGTGCCTTCACAAGAAGTGCTGCCTTCGCAGGGAGTGCTGCATCCGCAAGGAGTGCTGCCTTCGCAAGGTGTGCTGCCTTCGCAAGGAGTGCTGCCTTTGCAAGGAGCGCTGCCATCGCAATGAGTGCTGCCTTCGCTAGGAGTGCTGCCTTCGCAAGGAGGGCTGCCTTCGCAAAGAGGGCTGCCTTCGCAGGGAGTGCTGCCTTCGCAAGGAGTAATGCCTTCGCAAGTAGTTCTGCTTTCGCCGGGAGTACTGCCTTTGCAAGGAGTGCTGCCTTCCAATGAGTGCTGCCTTCCAAGGAGTGCTGCCTTCGCAAGGAGTGCTCCCTTCGCAAGGAGTGCTGCCTTCACAAGGAGTGCTGCCTTCGCAAGGAGTGCTGCCTTCGCAATGAGGGCTGCCTTCGCAGGGAGTGCTGCCTTCGCATGGGGTGGCGCCTTCGCAAGGTATGCTGCCTTCGCAGGGAGTGCTGCCTTTGCACAGATTCCTGCCTTCACAAGGAGTGATGCCTTCGCAAGGAGTGCTGCGTTCTCTAGGAGTGCTGCCTTCACAGGGAGTGCTGCCTTCACAAGGGATGGTGCCTACGCACGTAGTGCTGCCTTCGCACGGAGTGCTGCCTTCGCAAGTAGTGGTGGATTCGCAAGGGGTGCTGCCTTCGCATGGAGTGCTGTCTTTGCACAGAGTGCTGCCTTTGCACGGAGTGCTGTCTCCGCACGGAAAGCAACCTTCGCAAGTAGTGCTTCCTTTGCACGGTATGCTGCCTTTGCAAGTAGTTCTGCCTTCGGAAGTAGTGCTGCCTTCGCAAGGAGAATTGCCTTCGCAAGGAGTGCTGCCTTTGCACAGATTGCTGCCTTCGCACGGAATGCAGCCTACGCACAGAGTGCTGCCCTCGCAAGAAGTGCTGCCTTCGCAGGGAGTGCTGCCTTCGCATGGGGTGGCGCCTTCGCAAGGAGTGCTGCCTTCGCAGGGAGTGCTGCCTTGGCAAGGTGTGTTGCCTTCGGAAGGAGTGCTGCCTTCACAAGGAGTGCTGCCTTCCCAAGGAGTTCTGCCTTGGGACAGAGTGCTGCCTTCCCTAGGAGTGTTGCCTTCGTACAGAGTGCAGCCTTCGCAAGGAGTGCTGCCTTCGCAAGGTGTGCTGCCTTTGCACAGATTGCTGCCTTCGCATGGAATGCAGCCTACGCACAGAGTGCTCCCTTCGCAAAGATTGCTGGCTTCGCAAGGAGTGCTGCCTTCGCAAGGAGTGCTGCCTTTGCAAGGAGTGCTGCCTTCGCAAGGAGTACTGCCTTCCCAAGGAGTGCTGCCTTGGGACAGAGTGCTGCCTTCCCTAGGAGTGTTGCCTTCGTACAGAGTGCAGCCTTCGGAAGGAGTGCTGCCTTCGCAAGGTGTGCTGCCTTTGCAAGGGGTAATGCCTTCGGAGGGAGTGCAGCCTTCGCAAGGGGTGGTGCCTTCGCAAGGAGTGTTGCCTTCGCAAGGAGTGCTGCCTTTGCAAGGAGTGCTGCCTTCGCAAGGAGTGCTGCCTTCGCAAGGAGTGCTGCCTTCGCAAGGAGTGCTGCCTTCGCAAGGAGTGCTGCCTTCACAAGGAGTGCTGCCTTCCCAAGGAGTTCTGCCTTGGGACAGAGTGCTGCCTTCCCTAGGAGTGTTGCCTTCGTACAGAGTGCAGCCTTCGCAAGGAGTGCTGCCTTCGCAAGGTGTGCTGCCTTTGCAAGGAGTACTGCCTTCGCAAGGAGTGCTGCCTTCGCAAGGAGTGCTGCCTTTGCAAGGAGTACTGCCTTCGCAAGAAGTGATGCCTTCGCAATGAGTGCTGCCTTCGCTAGGAGTGCTGCCCTCGCAAGGAGGGCTGCCTTCGCAAGGAGGGCTGCCTTCGCAGGGAGTGCTGCCTTCGCAAGGGGTAATGCCTTCACAGGGAGTGCTACCTTCGCAAGGGGTGGTGCCTTCGCAAGGAGTGTTGCCTTCGCAAGGAGCGCTGCGTTCACAAGGAGTGGTGCCTCTGCAAGGAGTGCTGCTTTCGCAAGGAGTACTGCCTTCGCAAGGAGTACTGCCTTCGCAAGGATTGCTGCCTTCACAAGGAGTGCTGCCTTCGCTAGCAGTGCTGTCTTCGCAAGGAGGGCTGCCTTCGAGAGGGGGGCTGCCTTCGCAGGGAGTGCTGCCTTCGCAAGGGGTAATGCCTTCGCAAGTAGTGCTGCCTTCTCAGGGAGTACTGCCTTTGAACGAGTGCTGCCTTCCAATGAGTGCCGCCTTCGCAAGGAGTGCTGCCTTCGCAAGGAGTGCTGCCTTCGCAAGGAGTGCTGCCTTCGCAAGGAGTGCTGCCTTCACAATAAGGGCTGCCTTTGCAGGGAGAGCTGCCTTCGCAAAATGTGGTGCTTTTGCAAGGAGTGCTGCCTTCGC
This sequence comes from Schistocerca cancellata, assembly GCF_023864275.1. NCBI lineage: Eukaryota > Metazoa > Arthropoda > Insecta > Orthoptera > Acrididae > Schistocerca > Schistocerca cancellata. The sequence continues at coordinate 13,513 of NW_026047147.1, read as the reverse complement.
AAGGAGTGCTGCCTTCGCAAGGAGTGCTGCCTTCGCAAGGAGTGCTGCCTATGCAAGGAGTGCTGCCTTCGCAATGTGGGCTGCCTTTGCTGGGAGTGCTGCCTTCGCAAGGGTTGTTGCCTTCGCAAGGAGTGCTGCCTTTGCAAGGAGTGCTGCCTTCGCAAGGAGATATGCCTTCGCAAAAAGTGCTGCCTTCGCTAGGAGTGCTGCCCTTCTAAGGAGAGCTGCCTTCCTAAGGAGTGCTGCCTTCGCTAGGTGTGCTGCTTTCGCAAGGAGGGCTGCCTTCGCAGGGAGTGCTGCCTTTGCAGGGAGTGCTGCCTTCGCAAGGAGTGGTGCCTTCGCAAGTAGTGCTGCCTTCGCAGGGAGTGCTGCATCCGCAAGGAATCCTGCCTTCGCAAGGTGTTCTGCCTTTGCAAGGAGCGCTGTCATCGCAAGGAGTGCTGCCTTCGCTAGGAGTGCTGCCTTCGCAAGGAGGGCTGCCTTCGGAAAGAGGGCTGCCCTCGCAGGGAGTGCTGCCTTCGCAGGGAGTGCTGCCTTCGCAAGGAGTAATGCCTTCGCAAGTGGTTCTGCTTTCGCAGGGAGTACTGCCTTTGCAAGGAGTACTGCCTTCCAAGGAGTGCTGCCTTCCAAGAAGTGTTGCCTTCGCAAGGAGTGCTGCCTTCGCAAGGAGTGCTGCCTTTGCAAGGAGTGCTGCCTTCGCAAGGAGTGCTGCCTTCCCAATGAGGGCTGCCTTCGCAGGGAGTGCTACCTTCGCATGGGGTGGTGCCTTTGCAAGGTATGCTGCCTTCGCAGGGAGTGCTGCCTTTGCACAGAGTGCTGCCTTCACAAGGAGTGATGCCTTTGCAAGGAGTGCTGCGTTCTCTAGGAGTGCTGCCTTCACAGGGAGTGCTGCCTTCACAAGGGATGGAGCCTACGCACGTAGTGCTGCCTTCGCATGGAGTGCTGCCTTCGCAAGTAGTGGTGGATTCGCAAGGGGTGCTGCCTTCGCACGGAGTGCTGTCTTTGCACGGAGTGCTGTCTCCGCACGGAAAGCAACCTTCGCAAGTAGTGCTTCCTTTGCATGGTATGCTGCCTTTGCAAGTAGTTCTGCCTTCGCAAGGAGTGCTGCCTTTGCAAGGAGTGCTGCCTTTGCAAGGAGTGCTTCCTTCGCAAGGAGTCCTTCCTTCACAAAGAGGGCTGCCTCAGCAGGGATGGCTGCCTTCGCAGGGAGTGCTGCCTTCGCAAGGAGTGGTGCCTATGCACATAGTGCTGCATTCGCACAGGTTCCTGCCTTTGCAGGGAGTGCTGCCTTCACAAGGAGTGATGCCTTCGCAAGGAGTGCTGCGTTCTCTAGGAGTGCTGCCTTCACAGGGAGTGCTGCCTTCACAAGGGATGGAGCCTACGCACGTAGTGCTGCCTTCGCATGGAGTGCTGCCTTCGCAAGTAGTGGTGGATTCGCAAGGGGTGCTGCCTTCGCACGGAGTGCTGTCTTTGCACGGAGTGCTGTCTCCGCACGGAAAGCAACCTTCGCAAGTAGTGCTTCCTTTGCATGGTATGCTGCCTTTGCAAGTAGTTCTGCCTTCGCAAGGAGTGCTGCCTTTGCAAGGAGTGCTGCCTTTGCAAGGAGTGCTGCCTTCGCAAGGAGTCCTTCCTTCACAAAGAGGGCTGCCTCAGCAGGGATGGCTGCCTTCGCAGGGAGTGCTGCCTTCGCAAGGAGTGGTGCCTATGCACATAGTGCTGCATTCGCACAGGTTCCTGCCTTTGCAGGGAGTGCTGCCTTCGCACAGAGTGCAGCCTTCGCATGGAGTGCTGCTTTTGCTCTGAGTGCTGCCTTCGCTAGGAGTGCTGCCTTCGTTAGGAGTGGTGCCTTCGCTACAAGTGCTGCCTTCGCAGGGAGTGCTGCCTTCGCAAGGAGTGGTGCCTTCACACGGAGTGCTGCCCTCGCTAGGAATGGTGCCTTTGCATGTAGTGCTGCCTTTGCACGGAGTGCTGCCGTCGCAAGGAGTGCTGCCTTTGCTAGGAGTGCTGCCTTCGCTAGGAGTGATGCCTTCACAGGGGGTGCTGCGTTTGCTAGGATTGCTGCCTTCGCACGGAGTGCTGCTTTCACTAGGAGTGCTCCCATCGCAGGGAGTGCTGCCCTCGCACGGAGTGCTGCCTTCGCAGGGAGTGCTGCCTTCACAAGGGGTGGTGCCTTCGCAAGGAGTGCTGCCTTCGCAAGGAGTGCTGCCTTTGCAAAGAGTGCTGCCTTCCAAGGAGTGCTGCCTTCACAGGGAGTGCTGCCTTCAAAGGAGTGCTGCCTTCGCAACGAGTGCTGCCTTCACAAGGAGTTCTGCCTTTGGAAGGAGTGCTGCCTTCGCAATTAGGGCTGCCTTCGCAGGGAGTGCTGCCTTTGCAAGGGGTGGTGCCTTCGCAAGGAGTGCTGCATTCGCAAGGAGTGCTGCATTCGCAAGGAGTGCTGCCTTTGCACAGACTGCTGCCTTCGCAAGGAGTGCTGCTTTCGCAAGGAGTGGTGCGTTCGCTAGGAGTGCTGGCAAAAAACAAACATGCAACGAACAAATCGATAAAAGTTACGGGTTGGGCAGAGCAGAAAAATAAACAGGAAAACAAAAGTAAATTGGACTGCTTTACTGTAAACACGATATAGGCTTTCCAAAACTAAACCTTCCTGCTTGTTTCGAAAGGAGGAAGACGCAATTTGCAGCTGTAATGAAGATGTGTTGGAAGTAGGATATATGTGTGGTGGATATACCGTGAATCGCAGATCGATCGAGGAAGTTCGTGGCTGCAGTTGAAGGTATGGAAAATTATGGGTACAGCAATTCTACTACTATTTCCAACGATTTGGTTAAATGTATCGCATGTGTTTTTACGTAGTTACTGTCTACTGAACTTCAAAGTTATAAGTCGCTCGTAACGCATTCCGTCATTTTGCCGTATTTAGCACTTTCTACCGTAGACGAAGTGTATTGGATGGCTCAGCACTCGACCATTACTGTCGCGTCACGTCTAGAACAAACGGGGTGGGGAAAAACAATTTGACCGAAGTGCAGAGCAGGAAGTCAGCATCAAATGAAGGAATTTCGGTATTGCAAGTGTCAGTTGAATATTTCGGGCGCTATGCCAACATGGCAACTGTGGTCACTTTGAACATTTGCTATGACATACATAATAGCAATAAGTGGCGGCTCCCTTCTTACTCACCTTTTTAAGACGTATTGAAACATGAGACATGGACATCTGATTCTCTTCATCTCTAAAAACGTGCTGTGTCCTAAGTCAGCTATGAGTTTGCAAATCGTGCCATCTCTGCAAATTCTGCTGTCTCTGCAATGCATGCTATCTTTGAAACATGTGCTGTCTTTGCAAGGTGTGCTGTCTTTGCAAGATGTGCTGCCTTCGCAAGCAGTGCTGCCTTCACATGGCATGCTGCCCTACAATGCATGATGCCTTCGCAAGGCGTGCTGTCTTTAAAAGGCGTCCTGCCTTCGCAAGGCATGCTGTCTTCGTGAGTCGTACTGTCTTGACAAGCCGTGGTGTCTTTACAAGCCTTCTGTCTGTGCAAGGGGTGCAGTCTTTGCAAGGTGTGCTGTCTTGGCAAGGTGTGCTGTCTTTGCAAGGAGTGCTGATTTATTAAGGCCAGCTGTCTCAGCAAGGCATGCTTTCTCAGCAAGGCGTGCTGTCTTGGCAAGGCATGCTTTCTTGGCTATGTGTGCTCTCTGGGCAAAGTGTGCTGTCTTGGCAATGCATACTATCTTCGCTACGCATACTGTCTTATCAAGGCGTGCTGTCTACACATTGTGTGCTTTCTACAGATGGCGTGCTATCTACACATGGCATGCTGTCTGCAGATTTCGTTCAGTCTACACATGACATGCTGTCTACACATGGCGTACTGTCTAAATATGTCTTTGGAAGACATTCTACCTACACAATGTGTTCTGTCTACACAAGGCGTGCTGTCTACATAAGACATGCTGCCTACACAAGGCGAGCTGTCTACTTAAGGATGGCTGTCTGCAAAAGGCGTGCTGTCTACACAAGGTGTGCTGTCTTCACAAGGCATGCTGCTTTCGCATGCCATGGCACCTTTTGAGGGCGTGCTGTCTTCGCTAGCCATCCTGTTTTCGCAAGGCATGCTGCTTTAGGAAGTTGTGCTGTCTTGGCAAGGCATGCTGTCTTGGCAAGGCATGCTGTCTTGGCAAGGTGTGCAGTCTTGGCAATGCATGCTGTCTTGGCAAGGCATGCTTTCTTGGCAAGGTGTGCTGTCTTGGCAATGCGTGCTGTCTTCTCAAGGCATGCTGTCTTGTCAAGGTGTCCTGCCTTGTCAAGGCATGCTGTTCTGGCTATGCAAGGTGTTTTGTCTGGGAATTGTGTTCCATCTTGGCAAGGTGTGCCATCTTTCAAATGTGTGCCATCTTTGCAAGGTGTGAATTCTTTGCAAGCTGTGAATTCTTTGCAAGGCATGCTGTATTTGCATGGTTTGCTGTCTTTGCAAGTTGTTCTGTCTTTGCAAGTCGTGCCATCTCTGCAAATTCTGCTGTCTCTACAATGCATGCTATCTTTGAAACGTGTGCTGTCTTTGCAAGGCGTGCTGTCTTTGCAAGGTGTGCTGTTTTTGCAAGATGTGCTGTCTTCGCAAGCAGTGCTGCCTTCACATGGCATGCTGCCCTACAAGGCATGATGCCTTCGCAAGGCGTGCTGTCTTTAAAAGGCGTCCTGCCTTCGCAAGGAATGCTGCCTTCGCAAGGCATGCTGCCTTCTTGAGGTTGGCTGCCTCGACACGGAGTCCTGCTTTTGCTAAGCATTCCTCCATCACAAGGCGTGCTGTCTTTCCAAGCCGCGCTGCCTTTGTAAGGCTATTTGTCTTCGCAAGGCGAGCTTTGTCACTACGAGTTCTGCATTCGCAAGGTGTGCTGTCCTCACAAGGTGAGCTGATTTTGTAAGTCATTCTGCCTTTACGAGTTGTGCTGCCAATGCAAGTCGTGCTGTGTTGCCATGACATGCTGTCTTGGCAAGACATGCTGTCTTCGCAAGGTGTGCCATCTTTGCAAATCGTGCTGTCTACACAAGGTGTGCTATCTTCACACGGTGTACTGCCTTTGGAAATCGTACTGTCTTCGCTGTCTTGGAAAGGCAGCATGCACTATAAAGGAAATATGCACTATAAAACAAGCACACAATGGAATGGCAGCACAAGCTGCAAAGGCAGCACATGCTGCAATGGCTGCATATGCTAAAAAGGCTGCATATGCTACAAAGGTTGCACACCATGCAAAGGATGCAAATGCTGCAACAGCAGCACATGATGCAATGGTAGCACACACTACGAAGGCAGCACATGCTACAAAGGCGGCGCACAATACTAGGCAACACACACTGCAAAGGCAGCCCATGCTGAGAAAGGCAGCACAAACTGAAAAGTCAGCACATATTGGAAAGGCGTCACACAATGGCAAGGTACTGCACACTGAAACCCAGCATGCACTGGGAAGCAAGCATACAATGAAATAACAACACACTGTAAAGTGTCACAATGTGGATAGGCAGCACACACTGAAAGGCTGCAAACACTAGAAAAGCAGAAGACAATGGACGGGCGCCTTTGAAATCTTCTGCCAAAATGATATTACCTTAATGAAATCTGAAGAGAGGGACAATTTCGTATTTAAAGAAACTCTGCTCGTTTACGTCGTTTACTGCTACCAGGTGGAACATATATATTAAATAGCCAGGTGTTGTAAACAGTACAAGCTACAACTGTATTACATGTGAGTTTTCAACGTGATCCACTATTATGCCCTCTTTCGCGAGTATCACGGTCTCTAATTCATCTCCAGTTCCAGCATTAATTACAGCACTATATCCCAATACATCGTGTAGTGCAGTATCCTTTACTTCTGTAACTAGAATAATATCAGTGTTTGCCTCATACATAAAGTCTTTCAACCTACTTGCTTTTAGGGAGCTCCCTATGCTGTTTATGGATTCATAATGTATCACATTTTATAAACTCAACTCTTTCATCGCATGCAGTCAGTATGAAAGCTATGGATAGGTGTCACATACGTATCCACCTCTGTCGCTTAGTTTGGATGAGGTAACCATTCCCGCCCCCCCTTGCAATCTTAGTAAGCATCCAGCGAAAATCGTGCACAGACACACATGTGAAACTCTTAAATTGACCGAATTAGTTCGATAGCTGTGATTCAGGGCCTAGTGTAATGCCACCAAGTGTTTGAAACCTCCGCAAAGAATTCTGTTGCATGGTTCATACCGATGTCTCGATATCGCCATCGTGTAACTTACAGCAAGTATTTTATTCTTGTCGCTCACCTACATTAAGGAAAATGGGAAACATTTACCACCTTCCGATATTGTTGTCATTGTTAGTAAGTAGAATGAAAGTAGTCTCTGGTCAGGAGAAACTAAAAGCGATTATTTGTTTCCACAGACAGAGCTTAACAATTCGTATCAGTACACTGTCCCATCCAAGGGGCAGATTCGTTACTCTGTCGTATGCATATAACGAGATAACATAAAGACTTTACGTCACAGCTACTCAGTTTATGGGGCCAGGTAAGCTACACACATCGTCATGATTCACTTCTTGTTTGCTGAGATAATATAAATTTCGTAAGTAAAATGACATTGCAAGTTGTTGTTGTAGTGAACATCTTCTAAAAGCTTAATGCAAAGACACACACGGTCAACCTGACTGACGATGCGAGGAAGTAAATTGACTGGCTCGGTTAAGAGGTGTATATAATTTTGATTCGTTTCACAATAGATTCACGTAGAATGGTCATTTTTGAAAGTTTCGGCGAACAATACAGTTAAGACTTTGATTACGATACATGCATCACATTCTTGTAAAGCTATTGTATTAAACGTGTGCTACTTTCGATATTAATCGCAATTGCAGAAAGCAGCAATGAATATGTCTCGTCTCGTTTCTCCGATCGTTTCCCGTACTGTGCGACCCACAGAGCTCTATCGCTGCATCAGCGGTCGATTGTTGCTGTTGCCGCCACGGAATGATGGCAGTTAAATTCAAATTTCCTCCAAGTATAAGGGATTCTACGATATAAATGAAAATGGAAAGAAGTAACGAAAGCGGCAACTAGCAGTCAAACTCAACGTTCCTGGTGGTTTAATGCTATGACAATTTTAAACAATAAACTACGCAGTGGAACTGAGAGCTATCACAGGAATCTGCAATATACCCTCGATGGACAAACTGATTAAAGTTTTCGTCCTTGCCACTTCTCATTTTACAGACAACTGATTCTGACTACTTCTTATGAACTGCACTTAACTGAGGCCATAACTCATGTCCAAGTCGTCTTATTGTATTACTACTATCGTATCTTTCTTAGGTAAAGAACGAGCAAAATAGCAGTTTTCATTTTCTGTTGCGGCATAGGAATGATTATGTGATTACTTCTATATACAATTCATCTGTAACTTTATGAACTCAATATTTAGTAAGAGGGCCAACCCAATTACATACTGCACAGTGTGAATAATTGCTGCAATTTTGGTGGCAACAACAACAAACAACTAGTCAGTGCCGAGATTTGGCTGTAGAATAGTGGCAACACAGAGCTACCGTTGCAGCCGAGTGGTTCATGAAACCTTGGCCGTGACCACAGCGGCTGAGGCGCGTCTACAGCCGTAGCAACCGCACAGCAGCCCACACTGAGGTGTGACGTCACACGGCACCCCTGTCTCGGTTGATCACCCACAACGTGTTTCGCTACATTTGATCAATTCACTATTTGCTCATACCTGAAACGTTAGTAAGTTTTTTTTGTGATCGGTATGAACAAATGAAACGTGTTGTATAATACTCCCCTACGAGGGACATTACTATTAACAATTTTACATTCAATTTTTATCAATAGCTTATTTGCTAGTTACCCCATTTCCTCTTTCTACGCTCAGTTAGCGCCAAGCAAATCACGCGTACCTTCGAAACTTGGACCTTTTTACCAGGTACATCTCTAGAAGTATTAGGTACATAACATGTCTTTGTAATTTACACGCAGAATTTAATCTTCTACGAAAAAGACAGACGTCAATCCTTATCTCTGTTTAAGATACGCGTCGGAATCTCTCCCTACTTGAAGCGGCGAACGTATGTCCGAAACTCCACCCATAGCTCATCCTCGCATATACTGCCGATTGCAACGTGCGCGCCCAGTGGTCACTGATCAGTTACGCCATTGTAATCTGTCCAGAGTGAGCTGTTTCGCCGTCCACAGATTATTACAGAACGTGCACGGCCTTTATATCCAGTTTATGTATTTTAGACTTTCCGTTTCAAGGTTAGCCAAATGACAGTCGCTCCCAGTCCGTGTTTCACGACCGCTTTCTTTGCAGTCTGCCGCCGATTGTGAACTTAGCTCCTTTTCCAGTCACATAACGTTTCTTCCAACGTTTATTCTAATGACTGATTCCTCTTGTTACTCCATGCCATGAATGGTTATCTGCATTCCGAAGAGCTAAATGAAAATTAATGCAACGTACACTATTATTTTAAACTGATGGAAGTAACAGTTCTTAGCGAGTAGCCTCGAACCCGATATTCAATTCAGAGTTTACCTCGGACGAGAAAAAACGTTCTGTGTAGTGTTGAAAGCTGTGACGAAAAAAGGAATCTATTTATTTCCATTCTCTACAAAGGCAGTACAAAAAAATCAACTTATCCCATATCTGTAATACAAATTTATTTGAAAGCGCTGGCCATCGCTACGATCGTACGAAGGCAATACAAAGTTTATTCCACACCGCCAGACTGCGTTATGCGATACTCTCTGGCGCTGTGTGCTGACGGATTTGAAATCGCAGCCGCCTGTCTCTGTGACGTGGCAGTCTTGTTCGCTCACAGTTATTTCATATTTCGTGTTACCTCCTTTCATGCTAAAAGACCGCAGCCTTCTCTCCACGCACACAAAAACAGATTTCTATTTTTTTTTATTCATTTCACGAAAATGCGTGAATCGCGCCGAACCAGCGATTTGGAAAGACACGTTCTATTGGCGCCTCGCGTGGCAGAAGACGTTGACTGCAAAAGGAGTTTCGGAGGACGCAGTGCAGCCGTCGGTCGACAGATGGCAGTAGGCGACTTGCAGTGTCCGGCAGTGATATAAACAATAAGACGCTAAAAAGAAATAAACAGCGCGGAAAAGAGTAACATGTCTACTGGGCATCTTGTGACCCGCGGCAATCAAGGACATTGTATATAATAGTGCACACGAAAATTCTGATAGCCTTTTGTTGAGAATTGTAAATATCGAAAGCGGGAGAAATGTTAAGCGTAAAAATAAAATCTTTTCTTCTCTGTGTTTCCGTTTTGTAACAGGAATGGTATGTTAATATTTACTTTCATTGCGTGAAACAAAAAGTAAAACATTCCTTAGCAGTTCTACATATGTCTACCGAGTGTGTTTTTCACAAACCGATCTTCCACCACCGCTTGTGGTTCGTCATGTAAACACTATCAATCGGTTTAGGGCGCTCAAGTCGGCTCATCTCTGGCGTGAACGACGGTGCACGATGACAAAATCTCGCTTAAACAGCACTGCTTAAGTTATGCCTTTTTTCACATACGTGGCACACACGTCTCCGGATGACTTCCAAACGGGTCGTCCCCCCATGTTCCGCCACGTCACTCGAATACCAGCACTGGTTACACGAAATCGCCAAATAATGACATTGTATTGACTTTGAACGCATTTAATTACGCTTGCAGATCTTAGTAACGTAGAAGCCGAATGTATTTTTCTGTTGATTCTCCCTCTTCTGCAGCCCACAGAGCTTTGTCAGTGCCCCAGCCATTGATTGTTGGTGCTAGCCATCTGCAACGTCGGCAGTTAAACTTTCTAGCTAGTAATGTCGATTTTATTAAGTAAATGAAAACGGAGGAAAATGATAATAATTGCACAACCACCAGTCAAACGTAACGTTTAGGGAAGTTATAGGCGATCAAAGCCTTAAGGCAAAAATTACGACAATGGGGCACACATAACCGTTATTGCATAAATCCACATTCCGAGTTGGGCCTTCCACGCACAATGTCGCAAAAGTTACCGTTATGTCCAAACGAAATTACGCATCGTATTCTTCGATGGAAAATGCCACTGACTTCCACTAATCACTTGTGGCGTAATGTCTTCATAACACTTCCACCTCACTGCAATAAACGGTTGTGAGCTCTAGTACACATTCTGCCCGATGTAGAAGCACTTCAATATTTCCGCAATCGTAATTTATTAGATACTCAAAGCTGTCACCTTTGGTCCTCTTAATTATCACGTCAGTATTCACATATGTTATGTGAGCGTCGACCACCGGTTTGCTCACACGGAGAGATGATGATTTAGTGTCATCAAACAGCACATGTGGAAACCGAATCACCAAACTCGTCGTTCATCCGAACATGAGTTAACTATCGTATTCGCCGTTAGAAAACAGTACTTATTGATAAAAGCGACAGTAATTTCCGTAACCGTTCTCTTTCCATAGCTAAATGTTTCGTCAACTGTTAATTGCATTCTTCTTAGTTAAAGGGTTTTCAGTTCTTCAGCAATACATAAAGTAACAGTTTCAAAGACGAGATAATTATGAAATGCCGCTAAAACAGCACTGCGCAGAAAATTCCGTTACGACTGTGGACGGAGTGTGTCGCAACGACATTCTTCCGACACACACTTCCGGCGTTCTTGGCCGGCTTCGACGTGAGTAACAAATCGAGGTTCGGATGAATGTCTCCACCGCCTCTTCCTGGACCAGCTGACTCCAGCCGTGCTGCCAAACGAGGTGTCGACGTCTGCGACGCTGCTTCCCCCGTGCTTAAAACGTAAACGAGTCTTCAGACTCCTCTGTCATCTGTCGATGCTACGGCAACAGCCGCCGTGCGGCTACAAGTTGCTGCTGTACATTCTCCTCTCTGCGGCCTGTCTTTTCACACAAGTGATGGGGCTCGGTTTTACGTGAATATAAGTAACGTAACTATTTTTGCGTACAACACCACAGCCAATATTTACAGTTACTAGTAACTGCTTTTTCGCATTACTCATCTTAAATGTATTCAGGTTTTGTAATACCTTAACAGTTTTCGTATGTGCTTGTGGTCGTCGGCAAGCAAATGCATCATTACCAGCGCAGAAAACTCATCGTTGTCAAACCGGCATCGGAGACGAATTTGCGTACCTAGAAAGGTAGCTACTTACGAGAGTTTACATGTATTCTGGAACCTACACAGCTTACTCTGTTATTGGCCACACTAAGAAAATAAAATTAGCACTCGAAAAATTCCCTCTGTTTAGGAACTTAGGGAATGTCAAGGGCGCACTTTTTGTTTGGCTCTAGCTTTAAAACGCCATAAAAACATTTAGTCGTGTATATGTAACCGTTTGCAACTCTGCACCTTACATATTATTTTTCTCGCCTTACCCGTGTTTCTACTAGCTGACTGGTGACATGTTTTCCTTATTACAGCATTTTCCATTGCGAAGTGGGGCTGTGGCCCTTTACATATTCCGGCCACATATTAAGAGAGTGTTACGATTGTCATGATGACAATGATGATGGAAAAGAGAAAGTCGTTGTTATTGTGTCTCGTACTGTCAAGAGCTTAGTGAATATCTATGCAGTTTCTTTGCGACAGTACTTCATTATCCAAGCATCAGGGCAGGCGCCTCTTGCTGATAGTCTATGGTGACGTCATGACATCCACACTCGCGACTCATTCATTCTCCTCCTGTTTTGCCTCCGTATGTGAGGATTTGGCCCTGCGTCAGGTCTGTGTCTTTTAGCCGTTCTCCTTATTCGCTGTTCGTCTTAGTCCCTTCACTGCATGTTTTCCTGTTTTTATGCGTATGGGCGCTGATGACCACGCTGTTTAGCGCCTGTAAACCTCCAAAACACACACACACACTCTTCGCTATTTCAAAGCGTCTCATTTTTGTTCTAGTGTAATACAGTTTGAAAACGTGGAAATGGCGGATATCTGTTCGACTGTTTTACTCTCTGGGCGATAAGCGCAAAAATACTTTTTTAAGGCATTGTCTTCGCCTCGACCAACGAATCTCCTGTCCTCTGTTGGCAACATGCTGACATTGTTCCCATCACGCCTTCCACCTCGAAATTCTACAGCATTCTGTTTCACCTTTCTGCTATACGTTAAAAAATAACGCAATTTTTTTTGTTGACCACGAAAAACAAAATTATCATTTTTATTTCTTCTTCTGAAGTGTGCTATCCGTCGCGTTTAAGTAACCGACATAGCACAGTTGTAGCAGAGATTGGTATGCCTTGTGTATCTACATACTCCTCAGAAATCATTGCCTACTATGGGCAATGATTTCTAATCAAGAAACGTATTTTACACCTTGCTTCCTAACGATTTGGTTAAATGTATCGCATGTGTTTTTACTTCAAAGTTATAAGTCGCTCGTAACGCATTCCGTCATTTTGCCGTATATAGCCCTTTCTACCATAGACGAAGTGTATTGGATGGCTCAGCACTCGACCATTACTGTCGCGTCACGTCTAGAGCAAACAGGGTGGGAAAAAACAATTTGACCGAAAGTGCAGAGCAGGAAGTCAGTTCAAATGAAGGAATTTCGGTATTGCAAGTCTCAGTTGAATATTTCGGGCGCTATGCCAACATGGGAACTGTGGTCACTTCGAACATTTGCTATGACATACTTATAGCAATAAGTGTCGGCTCATTTTTACTCATTTTCACCTTTCTAAGACATATTGAAACATGAGACATGGACATCCGATTCTGTTCATCTCTAAAAACGTGCAGTGTCCTATGTCAGCCAAGTGCGACACACGTGTAAGTGGCGCTTTAAATTTATCTCGTTCTCATGGTGGCGGTTGGTTAGTTCACACAGCCTGTGTTTACGTATACATTTTCTGTAAACTACCAATCATTTAGAGCCAAGACGCTCGTGTGTGGGATTTTAATTACGTTCCGGTGCCGCCGAAAATATTCAGTCGCGATGCCTAGTTGCTATACTCAAATTTTTGTGTTTCATGCTGCGTTTCCACGATACACTTTTGGTCAGATTGTTTCTATGCACCCTGCATGACGACGCCGGATGGCAAACTTCGCTGAATCAGAACAGCTTACATTTTTCTTTTTTTACGAACGCTGGGTGACTGCCACCCACATATTCTGCCATGTCACTGGCACGCTAGCACGCGACACATAAAATCACGAAACCAGTATCAGATCCGCGTACCGATTATGTGCATATTTAAACGTTATTCACAAATGTAGATAGCAGTAATGTGTAAGATGAATTTCTTTTTCCGTTAGTCTTCCGCGTCCTGCAACCGACAGAGCTTTGTCGCTGCCTCAGCGACCGATTGTTGCTGCTACTACGCAGAACGATGTCAATTTTAAAGTCTGCCGCGAGTAATGGCGGTTTTCTGAAGCAAACGAAAGCGGGAGAAAAATGTATATGCATCATCTGATCGAGAGTGAATCCCTAATTGGCACAGCGACTTAATTTTT